>NC_135267.1:24663849-24963849 GCF_051311805.1 Agelaius phoeniceus
GTAAATTACCATTTGCTCTTCCAAAGCAGAGATTATTTTCACCGTATGCAGATCTGAAGTGAAAACTACCAAGACTGTGAGAGAGGATGGAATGTTTGCCTGCCTCTTTCCAGAGATGTGCTCACAGTTCTAGCAATTGTCTCCTGCCTATTTTTTCAATAGCTTTTTAAATTCAGGTGCTTTATCTTATGAAAACTCTGAATCAAGAATTCATGACCACAAGGGCTACAGGACTGGCACAGCAAAAACAATGAGCTGTCCCCACTGCTGTGAGCATTTGCAGGATTGGAGAGTTTAATGACAGTCTGCACAATTATGTTTATATAAGGAATACCTGAGAGAAAATTAGTCCTCCTTCTTGACTCACATATTGAGTTTCTTTTACTTCTGGAGATGTCTATAAGGGAGACTGACTATGTCAATTGTACTTAACAGAAGCACTGAGTGAGCACTTAAAAATATTGATTCCTTGAAGGCCTTTGACTTCACTGGTGGTGAAAGCACTGACTTAGAAAGCAATTTGCATCTCTCCAGTTAGCAGCTCTTAATGTCCTAAAGGGAAAACATTCTAGAATTCCCACCAAGTAAAAGAAGTTATTTTCCACACATCACATTTACCCTTCTACCAGGTAAAAAATTAGCACTAAGCAAAATCTGACTGTGTAACCACTGTGGAAAAGATACTCCCAAAAGTGCCCACCCCACTTCTGTCAATTCACAATTGCTGCATCACTTAGACATACTTGCACCCTCGATGAGCCTCTGGACTGCACATAGTACCAAATCTGTTATTTATGCCATGGTTTTGTGCTGCCTCTTTCCTCCAGTTCTATATGTTCAAAGACCACACGTGGGAAAAAAAGTAGCAAGGATAATTATAATTTGGGATATGAAAGATGTGCAAAAATGATTAATTTTCATCCTCTTGAAATCCTTTTGTTTTGATTTGATTTGGTTTTGAAATCATAATTCCTTTGGGAAATGTTTAAAATTGGTGGGGTATATAGAAAGACTGCTAAACAGTGCTGTTTAAACATCTTTTTCTATAGAGGAGATTCCTTTCAGAAGAATCATGGCACTTCATGCTTTAGAAGCAGAGCTTACTGCAGTGAATCAATTTATACACCTCTTTAGTTGTAAATTTAAACTAATACTACTATTTGATCTGCAGAGACAGGAAATATTACATTTAGAAAAGGAAAATATCAATCTCTTACAGGTTTGTCCTCAGATATGTTAAATACTGAGTATATTCCACCAGGAAGAAAAGCTTCACTTTGGCCAAGGGCTCTGAGATTCAGATATTTTTTGGAGGTTTTTGGTGGTTTTTTGTTTGGTTTCTTGGTTTTACTTGGGAATTTTCTCAGCAAATAACATTTTCTAAAAGAAAAGTAATTTTCATACATATTGTTCTTTTAAGTCAACACTTTAATTATCTCTAGCTCCTTTGTTTAACAATAAAGTACTGGTCAGAAACCCAAATGGAAAAGTAAATATTTTAATAAATTTGCTTAGAAATATAAACAAAAATAAATATTGATAGCTCTTTTAGAAATGTAAGTTGTGACCTGACTTTAGAAATTCAGTTTCAAATAGAAAAAGTAAAATAGACCTCAGTGCATTAAATTTATCATGTTTCATATGGACATAAATTGCTGATATTTTCACCTACCGGTCAGTTAAGAGGAGGAGGAAGACACATAGCAAAATTGTAAATGCTTAGAGGTTGTGCTTTATGTCGGGAAACATTGCTGAGTCTGCCAGTGGATAAGCTTTGCATTACACAGAAAGTGATAAATGCTCGCCAATGAATGAACAGATATTTTTTGAAGGTGCTTTTCTGTCATTAAGGTTTTTTAACATTGATAAACTCCTAATTTGTAGGCATTTGAAGAAAGTTTCATAATCTGAAGAAATATTATCACTGGCTGCTAAAAATTCCATTGGTCATATATATTTGTCTGGCTCAGTGAACCTTTCCAGCTGCATAAATATCTGCATAGATGTCTATGGAGTTGTATCTATATATTATACATGTGCACATACATTATTATATATATAACTCTACCTAGATATATGTATATGTGTTTGTATGCCATAATAACTTTTCTTTCTTCTTTTTCCAAATAATTTTCACACTCACGTAATCCCATTTAAAGACCTAAAGACCTACTGTGCTATGAAGTTAGTATGGACAAGGAATTTCACATTAGATAAAATTGGCATGATGATGGATATGTACAGCCAAAAGAAATATTTTTACTTCATGATGATACACTGTCATTGCACAGAACAGTATTTATTAAAAAACAGGTTTTTGTTTGGAAAAAAATTTGTGTTATTACGAGGGAAACCATTAAGTAAAACTGATCAGTGAGGATTTACATTCTTGCTTTGCTAAGGCTAACAGGCTTCACTTTATCATTTTGATTTTCAAATTGAAGTTGATTTGTTTAGATTCACGTGCTCCAAAAAAAGTTACAAGCAACCAATCTTCAATTTAGGTGATAGAGAGACCTTCCAGAGGCTTTCAAAACACCTCCATAATTGCCTTGTTCACTTTCTATAGAAATTGCATTGAACACTTAAAATCAAGAGACAAATTGGAAGAGTTAGAAGGGACATTATCCCAGGGAAGAATATTGAAAAGAATGACAAAGTACAGTGTCTTCCATTCACTGCTCAATAAAGTCAGATGCTGGCCTGTTCTGCAGTGAAATTATCCTCTGTATATGTGATTTTACAGTTAGCTAAACAAAATAATTTTTTTTTGTTTAATTCTATTTTTACTATGTGTTGCAGCCATTTCTTTGATTTGTCAAGGTATGGGCAGGGGCAGAATTACATAGTCAAAAGCTTAAACCAGTGTTAAGCATCTCAAACAAGCACTCACTTCCTCAATGTTTCAGTATTAGTTTCATATTTTACAAAAGTAAGCTGGAAGAACTTTCCAGGACCATTTTTGAATTACAAAATGCTGTTATAAATGAGCATGTAACTTCTTGTGCATCTGACATGACTGTTTTCAGATAATCTATACCTGTATTTGCTATTGCCATCATCCTTTACATCCATTTCCAATAAAGCATGGAAACACAGGACATCTCAATCTACTGTTATGGTTATTATCCTTGATCTAAACACTTTTGACAATGCCTACAGATATTCCATGTTACCAGTGATGACATTTTTACCTGTCAGAATAAGTTCAATGAGGTTCATAAATTAATATCAGCATTCAGGTTGGCAAAGTGGACTAGATGGCCTGTTTGTCCCTTTGTCCAGGACAAACAGGTTATGAGCACTTGACCAGAGGTTGTGCCTCCTCAGATAGAAGATGGGTGAGCAAGACTGATGCCCTGAGATACAGCAAGTGGTTTTCAACATGTCTGAGAGGTAGAGACACAAACTGACTAGCCTGGGAAATTCTGGGAGCAAATCAGAAGGGAGATGATGGCAATTTCTTGGAGTCCTTTTACTTCACTGTGGAGGGTGAGGAGCTGGGTGTTCAGCAGAAAGATGGATCAACCTGATGAAATCAGCCCCAGGAGACCATCAGGATTTGGGATCATGCAATCCTAAAGTCGGTTTGGTTACATGGCATCCTTATTAGAAATTCCCTCCAACTGTTCATGGTCTGCATGTAATGCCAAGGGCATGGGTTAATTGACATGGGTAAAACATTAAAAAGTTTGGTTACTGGGGGAACAGGCTGTGTTTTTTCAGAAAAAGTGAAAATGAAAGGAAAATAAGAAGATTAAAATATTTGAGAAAAAATGTATCTCAAAAGCTAAATATTACTTACCTACTTGTACATGACTAGATAGGAGAAAAAAAATTTATTATTTAATGTTATGTTCAAGGCAGGTTTTTTCCTAATTTAAAGTAACTTCTGACTGGTAATTGATCATTTCTCCTAAGAAAATGCTGGAGGTGTGGAGGACATACAAGTAATAATCACTGAATAGAAACTTCAGTTCCCAGCAGGAAAATCTTTTTTATCTACAATATGTAGAGACAAAGAGACAAAGAACAGTAAAGGTACCAAAATTGTGGTACCTACATATAGCAAAGAATATAATTTATTTTTCTACTTAGAGTACATTTTTAACTATGACAAGATCTTAAGTATTGTTGTCATAAACTTTCCTGAGCACAATTGTTCAAATTTACACAAAAAGGAACCTTTATAAGGCTCTAGTAAGTTTATAGAAAGTTTTTGCAACACATTTCCTCTCATTTGCTGTGCTCACCTTAGCTTCACACATATCAAAGTGAATGAAATTTTCTCATCCTGCAATGGATGCTTAGATCTGCACAAAATTCATTGTTCTGCTCCATAAACTGATGTATTACTTGATGCTTATATGGGTTGCCACTAGCACAGGGAAAAAAAAAGCAGTTGTGTTCTGCTGTTTATTTTTGAGGAATGTCTTTTCTAACTCGGCACCACCAGAAAGATTGCGGTTATCAGTGCTCAAATACCAGTCACTCCCTTATGAAGCAAGAAAAGATACACTGAGAGGTCCCAGGGACTAAGGAAACTTTGGCATTTCATCAGTTTCAGGGCCAGAATTTCACTGTCAAGCTCACTATCTGCTGGGCCCTCACAGATAAACAGTAGATAGGAACTCGCAACACATTCCTTTCATGTTCACTAATTTCAGAAAGAGACTCTGCAGTCTAACACCAGCACATCCCTTGAAGTCCTATCTCTCTGCTTGTATCTTTGGCAGACGTGTAGTAATTAGTAAAACAGAGTGAAGATATTTTACACCGCTCCGTCCACTTGGCTCTGCCATCATGAACAAATGCTGCAAGTTTGGGCTGGGAATGGCATCTCACACTCTGTGCTTGTGTAATAAATCCCTATTTAAATCTGAAATTCTTTTAAATTATTTAGGATGTAAACTTGAACTTCAAACGATAAAGGACTCTTGCTACTGTAATTTATAGCTTTAGGAACTAAGGAAGTTTATCTCCTCCATATTTAATGGAAGTTTAGGCACCATATTAAAAATGAAATTAAGATAAATAAAATCATATCATCACTGCCGTGTGTTACAGAAATTAAATAAAATACTGTGTAAAAGTAAAGTTTCTTTATAGCTAAAAGAGGAGAGATTTTTTCTTTTAAAAATATTTATCCTTTTTTTCTTTTTAAACTTCATAAAACACTTTCTCCTTCTGGAGTAGATTTTGCCACCCTCAATCAGAATAATAGACATGTCACAGCAGGTCTTGCTGTTTGCAGTTGGTCCATGCCTAAAATAAAGTGCTTCTCAACAAGAGCAGAATTGCAGCCAAGGAAGGACCAATGTCCTCCTTGTTAATAAGGCACTGTTGGTTATGATAGATGGATAGATAGATAGATAGATAGATAGATAGATAGATAGATAGATAGATAGATATTGTAATACTTCTTTTATATTGTATGTAGCACATGTTTACATCTCTAAAAGTATTGCTTGGCTACAGTGGCTGAGCATTTGTGCATTACTAAGTTGGAAAATCTTCCTGCTTTGTTGAATCTGTGAGACAAATACTGTTGCAGCTTTGTATTTCTTTCACAAGGTAGAAGATACCAAGGATCAAATCCAAGACTTAAATAAGTAGCTTCCATTTTCCTGATGATTCTGGCCTGAATCATGAATGAGTCAATGGTACTGCTCAAGGTATATTAAAGCCATGAAGGGGTTATTATTGGAGAAATGGGTTCATTTCTACCAAATATCTAATTTGTAAATGTGATGAATGTATCATCCTGACATTTCATGGCAAATCTAGCCATGCTGCAAAGGTGAAAAGAAGGAACTAAAATCAAAATGTAAAAAAAATCTCCAAAGCTATTACAAAGGGAATATTAAGAAGGGCATTAGGGGAGGCTTTGTGCTACTTTAAACTTCATTATGCAACTAGTGGCTCCAAGTTCAGTACAGATATCTTCTGGAGAAAAACTGCATTTTGCTTAGACTACAGACTTCCATTAGTACAGAATGTTAGAAAAGTTAAGAATCCCATTGCTACTGAAAGCCAAGTCATTATGGGTTACCCGCTACTGCCACTCTAAAAGTTGCAGGGCTACTTTGTCACCCTCAAATTTCTGAAGTGGGAGAGATAAGAGTACTGTGGAACCATTCCTTCTAGGTCATTGGGAAGAGCATTCCCCTGGCAAGATGCCAGTTCCAAGGTCTTGTCACACCTCTGACTTCTCTGTGTAAATAGCGTAGGAATCTGTGTGCTTCCCTTTTATTCTGTGAGACAGGAGGGCAGCAGTATTTGCTGGTGTAAATGAGGAGATGGATGAAGTTCAGTGGCAGCATGAGTCACTCTGTCCAGTGCTCATCTAAAAATGCTTAACAATCTTGTACCAAACACCCTGCATTAAAAAAATAAAAAAAACCCCAACTCTCAACCAGCAGCTAATTCTTTCAGCTCCTTCTGATGACTGTAGTCTATAATGGATTGCTCTTTTTAAGGCATTACAAATCAAGTCACAAGTCTGGCAGAGGCAATTCTTTTTCTTCTCTGATCCAGTTCATCTGAGCAGGGAATGGTACATTCAGATCTTCAGGAAAACCTTTTAAATTGAAAAAACAAAATGAGATTCAGTGACTACTTCATATATCACCTTGCCCCTCACTACCATTAGGTAGAAGGTAAGGAGTCACCTACAATGAGTGAGCTTGCCATGATCTTGTTGCCTTTTATTTACTGTCCATTTTAAAGTATGGAGTAAGACTGGACAATAAAACCCTCTGCTGAAATTTAGAAACCCTGTTTCCCATCTGATTTGAGTCATTAGAAGTTTTTAACCATCCTGCAACCCTCTCCACCTAAGCCTCTCCACAGGAGAGAAGAGACATGTTGCTCTGGAAGGCATCATGCCATTTTCTTCTGTATGTTCTGAACATAACATTGCTGGTGGTCTGGTAGGATAAATGCAGAACATTTTTCATATTAAATCACAGACTGTGAGGGTCTGATCAAGCTGCTCGTGACATGCGAAGGATCCCCTCTTGAGTCAGATGATGAATTACAGCTTCTACAAAAACTTGCTCATCTGAGGAAAAATAATCAAAGACTTTTACAGTAGATAGTAAATAAATGTTCTTTTCATGCTGTTATTACAGGCTGGTCAACCTCATTATCCAGATCAGGGAATGCATAAGGAAGAGTGTTTTCCAAAATAAAACCCCTCAGCTGAGCCAGTTATGTACTTCACAGTTGACAAAAGTAAATTGTGGCTGATGTCTCCCACAGGAACTTAATTAACCACCACACTCCACTACCAATCAGCCAATATCCTCCAACAATGTTACTTAACCCTTCCAGCTAAAGGAATCTACCTGCCTGTGGAGCATCTTGATAATGGTTTTACATATTTTGGCCTCTGAGCTTTGCTTTATATCACCATTCTAGGAAAGGAGTGGGGAATGCATGCAACCTAAAAATAAGGAGTGTTTTAGATGTTGTTAGTCACCTAAAAAATTTAGTCACCAGGGAAGCAATCAGTTATTAATTACTGCTAATAAATATTTTGGGCAAACTGCTGACACAGGTTTTATACTTACAAGATACCTGCCAATACATGATTTTTACTGCTTGCTCTTCTGCCCTTTTACTACTTGCTGGCCTTTTATTCTAAGAGGTTTCAGTTTCAAAACAGGATGTAGACTGTGTTGGATTTATACATACTTTATACATAATCATGCCATACTTTATACAGAAGCACCAAGTAAATGAGTCTTCTGGTATCCCATCATCCATAAAGGCAGGATTACCTCATTTTTTGATGTTCCCTCTTTCTCTGTGGGTCTTTGGAGACTGGAGTGCATCCAGGCAAAACAGTTACTCTAAATCCATCACAGCACTAGCACATGACAAGAGTGTGTGAGGAGGTGGATTTTAACTTGTGAGTGGGAAGAAATTATGGACAAGCATAGACCATACCCTTTAAGTGCAAGAGCCTTGTCTCACGTGTTTTCATAAATGAACAACTTTTATTCCTAACTTGATTCGTTTAGTGGATGACCAAAACATAGATGGAGATCTATAATGACAAGGCCTTGTAGTCAGCTACAACCTTCTTTAACACTATAAATCAAAGAGAATCAAGGTCAGCCTTTCATGTGAAGTTAGGGACAATTCTGTTACATTTTACTTCATATTAATCAACGCATTTAAGGCTAAGTCCCAACAGGCAGAAGGGGAAGTCGTTTATGGGATCGGGTGTGATATGTGAGGTGGCATAAGAGAAGAAATCTTTTCTTTCCTGTTTGCAAGAAGAAAATCTGATGGCAATTGCTTTAAGAGGAAAGTGGGGCATATTAACATAGCACTATACTCTTTTATTTCCAGTGCACTGAGTGACAATCATTCCATTTCAAAGTTTATTACTCACGATGCCTTAGCACTATTCAAGTAAATCTTTGTGAATTCACAACTTCCATTCTGCTTCAGTAACAAGGGAACGAGCTTGGGAAGCCTGGGGCAGATTTCTGCACTCTGTCAGTATCTGGCACTCGTCTCCCAACGAGGAACCTCACAGACTCTGCTATTATGGCAGTAGGAAGGAAGTGCTAAAATTACCAGCAATAATAGGGCATCTCAAACTCTCTGGCTTATGGGAAGTATCTAAACAGCTACAGACTGGTAAAATAAAAATATTTTTATCAGGAGAAGAAATTGATGAAAGATGAGCAGCAGCTTAGTAGTAGGTATTTTTCTAGTTCACTAGCTGAAAAATTCTTGGTCTTGAAATATTCAACTATCACACACATTTCTTTTAGACCTTCAGGGAAATTTGAGTTTCTTTTAAAAGAGTGTTATTTTGCCTGAAAAGGTAATAGAAAAGTGGCACCTTCTTACTCATTGTTTTTTTCCATAGAGGTTACATTCTTTATTGTTTTTTCTTCCTTTCAATGCTCTACCTTTGGCAAAATGAAGAGTGCAATATCATGCATCAAACAGATGCAATTCAAGTAAAATTGTTCTGCAAATATGACTGATAATATCATTTGGACAACAAAGTGTTTGCCACTGGGAGAAAGAAACTTTTGTATTTTCCAGAGCACAATTTATAAAGTGTTGGCTGGATGTATGTTTGTGGGAAAGGAATGGAGGGGAAGAAAATAATACAAGGAGGGTGAAGGACAAGTTTTTATCTATTCTATGCCCCAGCTCTAGGAGAGGACAGAGAGGACTGCTGCTATGACACCTTTTATAGAATAAATTTTCATATCTCTGTTGAGTAGACAAATCAAGAGCACTGAAATGAAGACCTACCAAGAATTCAAGCTTAACATTCAATTCTTTAAAAACATGAATACTATTTATTTGGGCCATTGTCCAAAACACACAAGGAAAAGCTTCCAGTCCTTATGAAGCTACTTTATCCTGTTGCAGTGTCAGAAGTCTGCCTTAAATGCTGACATAACTATCACCCCTGAGAGAACAAAACATAGAGTCTGAAGCTATTTAGCTCCACATGAGTACTTCTTGTGTGGAGGAATGCTAGCAAAAGCATTGCTACATGCAACTAGTCCTGCTCAAAAAATATCTCTTGTATGATTCCTGTGCAAGACAACTTATTTTGAATCTGAGCACTTCATGCTTTTCCTAACTGACATAACCATGACTTTTCAGCCTACAGTCTGGTGAGCGCACTGGAGAACAACCACAGCAATTTATCCAGAGAGGGGCAGATAGAAAATGCAGATTCAGGCACCAGGGGATGGGACACAAGGTATAGGATTCACAGTGCTGAGCTGGACACCTATATAAGCTTTTTGAATTCAGGACGATTGGGTCCGTGAGTGAAACACATCAACCATGGAAATCAAAGGGTCAGGAAATTCAAAATATTTTTCTTCCTGTAACCAGGTTGGGGGGAGCATTTTCTCTTGAGCTGAAATGCCTTTCCTAAATTCTTGTGCAACTGGAACTTAAACCTTTCCCTGAATCCAACCTGAAGGTCATATTTAAAATATTACCATACATCCCATCAAAAAACTACCATAAGACAAGGAAGGGCTCTTGGAAGTCAGACCAGTTTTCCTGGGGGCTCTCGTCAGCTGCGTTGAGCAGGTTTTCCCAGCACCAGCCAGGTTACAGAGAGCTTTGGTCGAGATAGGAAGGGCAGGTTGGTCCTAAAAGTCTCTGTGCTCATGAGAAAGTTCAGAGTGGTGGCCTCTGACTGAGAGAGGCCTTTCAGCAGCCACAGAGTGTTTAACCTCAAGGCCTGATCTCAGCTAATGTGACGGGCTAGAGGTTGAGAGGCAGCCTTTGAGATAACACCTCGCTATCGGCCGCGCATTAAGGTGCAGCGCGGCATTCCGCCTCCAGCGCTCTTTCTAGTGGTCAGCAAATAGGGCACAAGATAAAAGGGTGCCATCTGCTTTTTCACTTCTTTGCAAGGCTAAAACAGACATTAATTTCTTCAAACAGAAATGGGGAAGAAGCTTTCTTTATTTTTTTTTAAATTCTCAGAAGAGCCTTTCAATAATTTCAGAATAGTGTTTGAGCAGCACCTGAAAAGGTACAGAATATTTTTTACTACTTTGGCTAATGCTTTAGTGCAAACACATGAGCACTGTTTTGGCTGTACCCTAATTGCTGCATTATTTATAATGATTGTGACAAATTTGTTTAAAACGGGAAATTAATGACAATGAAATATTTATCTGTAATTTTTTTAAAGCAAAATATCAGAACAGTCCAGTGTTCACAAAGCTTCATATTTAAAGCCTGTAGTTTTTCTCCTTTTTGCTGCTGATAAATGTACAAAAGTTAGAATAAGGAAACAATACTGTTTTAAGGAAATAATACTCCCCATATTTAGAAAGAAACACTCCTCTTTTCCCCTCTTTCGTTGGACCCCTTTTACAAACTTAATCATATTTAAATGATATTTTTAAAAAGGAAGCTAGAATATTAAAAGCAAATAAACATGTAAATTAATTTAAAGTTAGAGGCAAAAGAAAGGAAGAGTTTCCTCTAAAAATTAAACCCTGCCATACTAGTGAAAGAAGAAGGAAAAATAACTAGAAACAAAGATAAGGCTTCCAGAAAATTGAGCATGTTTCAAGACCAAAATTCAAGATTAATTTCAAATCAAGGATTCTTTTTTTTTTGTTTGTTTCTAAAGTCAAGGAAAGGGATTTTTAATGAAACAGGTGGGATTAATTCTCTTAGAAATAATATACATTGGAAAAATATTAAACCACATAGACATGATTTATGAATCTGAGAAACCCTATTTTTTGGATGCTACACCTTTACTGTTCCCAGTACTTTTGCCCATTTGCAGAAAACAACTTTCTTCAAAATGACCATGGTTTCTTTGTGTAACTCTCAGCCTGCCAAAGCCCAAAGGTGCAGCTGAAAAGGGTTCTGCCCCATAAGCAAGCCCTGCTTCTGTTTTACTCCTTGCTGTGGCAGAAAGATTACTTGTGCCTTAGTTTATCCACAAGAAGTCTCCTTCTGTTGTAGTTTTGTTTTGGTTGAATGCAGAAACAAATATTGCTTGGGGTAACAAGGATTTAAAGATAAAAAGCTTTTGTTACTTTTTAGTAACTTTTTAGTTCAATTTTCCACAGTGACAAGAAAACCCACCTTTGAACTCTATAAAAATGAATAAAATGTTGGCAGTGTGAGTGGAACTGTAAAACAAACAACATGCTCAGCCTAAGTTTGTATGTGGCCTAGTTGAAAAAAATGGAAAACGGGAATAATAAATGGACAGTTAATCACATAATCCCTTCTTGCACTATACAAGAAAGGGCAAATCTATTTGAAATATAATGTACAGAGATATGATTAGTATCCGTGGCAGTAACATTTTTCATTATAATGAACAGAAAAGTATCTTTGATTGTCACTACTGGGAAAGCGAATGCAATGTGCAATACCTGCACCATACAAACTAAACCAGAACACAATTATTTAGTACAAGTGCTTTTAAAATGAAACTGCATTAGAAAACCTCAGGAAGATTTTGGGTTTTTTTTCTTTTCATGGTCAAGACTGCTTCTGTACAGGAATTTCATGGGATGGTGAGCTGGGGATACTGCTTCACCCACTGTTTTCACAGGGAACTCTGACCTACAATTATAGAAAGTGATACTGTGTTGGAATAGGTCTTCTGCAAATACCTATTTTTAAATGTATTATATAACTGGCATATATGAAGCTGAGCACTGGAGCATAGGATTCACATACAAATAATAAATGGAAAAGATGATACAGCCCAAATTAAAAAGCTCTTTGAAGTACCTAGCAAATTCTTGCTGAAGAAATTCCATTTCTAGTAACAGAGACAAGGGAATGACTAGAGATCTCAGAGCTGTATGATGCATGCAGAAGCTACCTGAATTAAACCAATGTACAAGCTTTAATAATCACACAATGGAAACCAAAAAGTAAATTCTTCCTTGCTGTCTTCCCTAGCAGCAACAGCAACCCATTACAATATGAAGGTCAAATAGTTTATAAGTTAGAGGTGCCAGTCTTGCAGGAACAGATGTCTGAAAATTTGGCTGATCATTTCATCCTTTGTGTCAGCAAATTACCTGACAGATAAGAACCGATGAGCTCATAATTAAATAAAAATATTTTTGGAAAATAAAAAAGTAGGAAAGTATTGGTTCATTGTATTCACTTCTGTGCTGTCACTATCTAAGACAGTCTCCTTACAAGTAGGGGTAGCCTACTAAAAACACTCAAAACTGTAAGGGAAAGCAAACCCTACCATTTCTCAACTTGAGATTTGGATTCAACCCAGTGATTTTGATCTGAATCAGAAGCAAACTCCAACATCTGCACTAGCAAGCTTACGAGATCTTCTGCTCCATAAAAATGTATGACTCCAAGAAAGCTAGGAAAAAAAATTATCTCACTGTATTTCAGCCCAGGATACTTTTTTCCTTATTTTGAAGATGTAAGAGTTTTATTTCACTGTGTATTACTGAAAGGGAGAATGGAGAAGGGATATCAATTGCAGGAACATTATCATTTCTAAGCCCTGTACTGTGTCTTCTACTGATAGGATTTTTGTAAGGTTATCTGACACAAAGCAATACATATCATTAAAGTATCACAAAGCTTTTGAAACACTTCAGAAATCTCCTTGCTCTTGCTTACAATCACTAATGCATACATGTATCATTCAGAGAGGAGGGGTTTTGGTCCATGGCTGTCATGTGGTGACCCACAGCAGCCCTCCTAGGAGCTGTGACAGCAATGGCATGTGTTATACAAACACTTGGCCTTGCCTCCATCATTTGATTGTGCCAGATCTGACTGATGGAGAATTTTTGGTTTCCTGAATTTTCTCTTCAATTTTACAGCTTTGGAAGCCTCCAGGATGACAGCAAACTTTATCAGAACAATGGAACTTTTTTGGAAGCCAGAGCAACGTATTTTTATTTTTTTAAGCTTATCAATAATTTTCACTCTGATCAAATAAGCTTTTTAAAAGCACTGGTCTTTTATAATAGTTGAGAAAATCCCAGTCCCTTACACTGTATTTTGGTTGCAGCCTGTCTCCAGCTCCAGAAAAGATACAACCTTCCTTCCATGGATGCTCTTGCAAAGCTCCAAGAGCTTGTGGTGAGTTTATTTGGGTACTTCTGCAGTAGTACAGAAATTGTTGCCCTGGCTGCAGATTTTGAGTTTCCTGCCCAGCAGATAACTGGTGCTTACTTTGTGTGCCTTGTCCAGAATGAGTGTTGGACTCCAACCCAGCTGATCATTTGCATGCTTAAAAGTTTTTCCTTTCCAGTTCTCCCTTTTCTTGTCTCCACATGTCCAAATATGCTTCCCATAATCTTTATTCCTTTTCTCTGAAGAGTCTCCCTGGCATATTTTAATTGCTGACAACTATTCGAAAATAAACTTGGTGCAATCAGCAACAGTTATAAAGGAAGACCTCCTCTAAGAAATTAGATTGAAAACAAGAAAGCTGGATGTGACCTTTTAGACAAGTTTGTACTTTTAGAATTCTGTTTTTCTCCAGAATCTCAGCATCATAGAAAGCCATGGAGAACTAAAATAAAGCAGAGCATGGAAGCTGTCTTGTGAGTTAAGGACTACCCCAAATATCACACATCCCAACTGTATTTTACCTGCCACCATCCAATGCCATCTTCTATGAAAGGATCTTCCAAGCTGACTTCTGATGACCTTTAGGGTTTGTCTCTTGTCTTGGAAGGAGAGCTTTTTAAGCATGTAATGGATATAAGGGACTAGAAGAGTAGCAACTGGCTCTAAAACTGCTGACTGAAGGGGATGCAAGACATCTCAATGAATCCAAATAATTATATATGTGCTTTTCAAATTTCATGCTGTTGCCATCCAATTTGCAAATCAACTTAAAAGAAAATAAATAGCCCATCTCATTTATCAGTGTAACTGCAAAGTTATAATGCTGCTGTATTAAACCTCTGTACCCAAATTGTGTATATCCATTTAGTTCTACAGATCAATAGCTTAGTCTCACATAGTCTTCAGAGTATTTAGTAGTGCTTTCTGCTCAAAAGCATGGTCCCTCCACACAGTTCAAGTGAACAAAGTGAGATATGGGATTTGCTGCTGAGCAAAAGTTCTGGCATCTCCCAGACCACCCCCCACCCCTTACACATTGCTTCATGCCGTTGTAAATAAAACCCATGCTGCAAACCACCCCAAAGAGATTTTGTATATTCTGATGCTCATGCAGCAGATCTGTTTCAGTTCTCACTCAGCAAGAGGTGCTAGAAACTTGCATTTCCTCTGTATCAAAACAGTTGCATCCACATGGAGAAGAGACACTGCTCCACCCCCTCAGCAACCTAAAGTCAGAAACAAACCACTGGTGAGAAGCAAAGCCTTAGCTGAAGCAAACTGATAGCTTTTTTTTTTTTTTTTTTTTTTTTTTTTTTTTGCTGCACAGATTAGAAGTGCTCACAGCATTAATAAGAACATAATTATGGAAAAATTGCTAAATTAATCTTTCATCATACATTTTCAGACCAGGACAGGCCTGTCAGAAAATTTATTTGTGCTTGAAATTTTTCAGGCAAAGTCATCCATTATGGTTACACATAGCTGGAGAAACTAGTGAGTTTGAGGAATTTTAGCATAAGGTAATATCAAAATCTCTTACACCAACAAAACATTACTCTTCAGCTAAAAGCAAATCCCAGTCAAAACTGGTGCATAATTAGGCCAAATGAGTTATTTAAACACATCTTCATAAAGTAAAAATGTTAGATTCTACACATATCTATATTGTATCAACATGCATGTTTGCTTTGGTAAGGACAATATAAACTGCTTGATTAAACCAAGCTAATTTCACTGGTTTAGATTTGTTTGTTGTTAAAACCATGTTTGTCTGAATTATTGTTCAAAAGAACATGATTCTGTATTTGGGAGAGGTTCTTAAATAGTTCAGAGTTTTTTTGAGAGTGTCATCTAAGTGATGTAAACTTCCACATCAGCTTATCAAAAATCAAAAAGGCAATCATTTAAATCAAAGCAACACAAATAAAATCCTATACAAAGGGGACTTGAAGCACACCTCACTGAAACTTTGGGAACTATGGAGAAATAATTTAAAGCAGCTAAAAAGAAAACAGTGAAATTAACTATTATGACTGCGATAAACTCTGGTTATTTCCCTTTGGCATTTTCAAGATCATGAATCTATCTATGGCATGGAGGATGTCTGGGTTTAAAATATGTCTTGTTTTTCTGTGTCTAGTCCATGCTTTTTGCATGAAAAGTATGCATTGTCTTTGTAAGTGTGGGGCAGTGATGGAAAGACAAGTCAGAGGGAGGTAAAATGGCAAAAGAGAGTTATGGGAGGTTTTGTTGGTGGGTTTTTTTTAAACTTACTGCTTGTTTTTCTACCAAGTCTCACTGACTTGTTAACTGCTTAGGTTGCCTCAAGGGTGTCATCAATTAATTGAACTCTGGCCTTCAGGAATTTGATTGATAGGCAGGTGATTGAAACACAGACCGTCTCAGCATTAATGACCCTTCCTAAAATGCTGGATATTATTCAGCACCCCAGAAAAACTGCAGTGGTGATAGAAGGGTGGTTTTGATGTCTGGAGGTGTTGGTGTCATGCTTGCACTATGCTCTGAAATCTTTATATTGAGGGTGTAGGAAACAGCAGTAAGGCACACAGAAAGTTCTCTTCTAAGAAGAGAGCCTGTCTCTCCCTGCAAAGAGAGTTGCTGCTTGGCTTGTAAAACCCTGACCTGCCTATGATTCCTATCAGGACTTTAATATTCCCAGTTAATTTTTGGCAAGGCTCCTGAAAATCTTGTCTAGGCAATAATAAATCAGTCACTGAATAATCCCAGTAGGTGGGATTATCATCTTCTCCTTGCTACCCCTTCACAGTAAAGATGTTTACCTTGTCCAACTCTTAGAAAGAAAGTCCATGGTCAGGCAGATATATCATTATTCATATTGCAACAACACTAAAGAGGCCACAGTGGTACTGAATCAGACTGAAAAGTACAAATCCTCCAGACCCCACCTTTCTGCTCTGTAACCAAACTACCTGAAATTTTATTCTCAGATACCCTGTCACCTCTGGAGACACACCAAAATAATACCTCTACCTATTACAAAATAATAACTGTTACTTTTAAAACTTTTCTATTTGACTTAATAATAAGCCAAAGAGAAAAGTTTTAATAGTAACAGTTGGACACTTTTTTGGTTTATTTGGAACACATATATGTCTTTATAGTTTTACAAATCATATAACAAAGGTTGACTAGACAAGCAGAAAGAGTTGAAGGATGCTCTTTCTTAGTCATGATTTCATTAGAAATTTAGTATGGATGTAAGAGGGCCATATCCAGTAAGTATTTGTATTTTGAATTGCTTTCCTTTACCTCCAAATGCCAAGTGGCCTGAAGTGGAAGATCAACCTCTACACGTCTCTGCAAAGCCTTGGCAACCTGAGCAAGAAAGCACTGTTCCACACACTTTAAAATGACCCTAACCCTAACCCTAACCCTAACCCTGTCCTGCACTTCAAAAGGGTTATGAAGATGCATATAAAAGGAATATTCCTTTTCTTCCATGTGCACAACAATCTCAACATCAGGGGTCATAAATTAAATATCAGTTTATTAACTACTAAAATAAATGCAATAGATCCAACAGACTATAGTTTAAATGGTTAGAATGGTCCCAGGCATGGTTTCAGCTAGTTCTCTGTAGCAGTGGGAGTCAGCATGAGGTAAAGATCATCCCTGCAAGATGTCAGCAATGTGGCTTGGGTGCTCTGTGACAGCTGACCTCACAGCCAGGGAATGATCCCTTATAATTCAATTGCTCATGTAGATACAGGCAGTGAGGGCAATCTTGACACAAGGCCAACCATGACCAGAGATGGGTGGGGTAGGATATACTACTCTAAAAAAATGTGGTTTTCTAAGCAAGAAATGCAGGAAAATGCCTATGTATAACCCCATCTAAATAAGCCCTTTACATGCCTGTGTGATCCTGGGTATTAGCAAGCTCTACCATTCCTATGGTCCCAGTCCTAATGCTGAACAAACAGCAGATATCCAAAATTGTATGAAAATGAGAAAATCATGACACAGCATGTTTATTGAAAAAGCAAATACTTCCATTACTTCTTATACAGTTTCAAGCATTTATATTGTTAGAAGTATGAGACTAAAAAGACTGCTAGACTAAAAAGACTGCAAGGTAGCATTGCTTCTTAACTTCCCACCTTATTTATATTATTCTTCCAGCCCAGTCAAGAATCTGTCATCCTAATTCATGCTGACACAGTGGGGATATTCTCACATTGTTGTTCTCAAATCTGGACTGGATGATGGTGAAGACACTGCAAAAGTACCTTCTACTTTATATTTTTGTTTTTCATGCTCCAAGAAATAAAGCACTGTGTATGCTGAAACAGCAATGGCAAAAATTGTAGCTTGTAATCATTAATCTTGTGATTTTAGTGATTCAAGCAATTGGACATGAGCCACAAGCAACCAGGAAGGATGTTTTTTCCCCTACAAGAAAGCATTTTTACAACAGATAAACACTGCCTTGAGCTCAAATTTTCACACACAGAGCAGTAAATTGAATTATATTGCGCTAGAGAGCTGACTGGATTTCCTAATTATTTCCAGACTTGTTAACTTTGGGAAAAAGGGGAGAATGAGAAGAGTGCATGGGGAAGCAGTGGAGCAGGTCATTCCTGGAGAGCAGTGGAAGGGGCCCACACATATACATAACATTGCTGAATTTCCCAGGGAAAGACTTTTCTCCTACTGCCACTGAAACAAGGAGAGGAAGACCCTCAGTTCTACTCTCCAGGGTCCCAAGACCTGTCCCCTTGAAAGGCAGAAAAGAAACTGCCCTTTTCCTTATCCTTGTGGGATGATTTGGGAAGAAACTCTTTTTTCTTCTTCCCTTTCTCCTTCACTAGCTTCTGTAGAAAGGGCAATTTATAAAATTATCAATCCCCAAATCCCCATAATTGAAAAGGATTTTGACGTGCAAACTCCTTATCTCCAGGACAGGAGCAATGCATTTCTCATCACAGATTCGCCACACAGGGAAATTTTTGACTTACAAAAACCACTGATATGAACCTTTGATTTTATGGTTGAATGTTCTTGATGTGAATGAGAGGTCAGCAGTCTTCTCCCCCTCATTGTTTTTTCTGTATACAAGGACTTTCTGGAGGTTTATGATGTCACCTTTAACCCAAGTTATAAATACACAACACTGAGATCATAGGACACATTAATTTCCTGCACTGACATTACACAAATTTAAAAATCTGTGTCAGGCATAAACATATAAACAAAAATTCATTCCTAATTTAAATCCATTTTCTTCTGAGTTCACACTATTATATTGGCAAAGAGACAACATTTATTATCAATTAACACAGCAAAACCAGAAGGCAATGTTCACATAGAATACTTCTCTTAATATCCATGTGATTACTCAAAACAAGATGGACTCTAAATTCTCCAGATGGATTGAAACACACATGTAAAGGCTGCATATTGCAAATACTTGGCATTTTTCTAGGTCAGAATAGCCCTGCTGCCTTCAAGTAAACTGCCTGCATATGCAAATTTAGGCACAAGAACTGGAGAAAAAAAAAAATCAGGGAACCACAGAACATATGGTTTTGGTCATCCCAAATCTATTTGCAGGTTTGAGTGGTGAATGTTTAACAGCTCTGTCTGTGAAAATGTTTTTCCTGGTTTGATTTTTGTAGAAAATAAAGAAATAATAATTTTTCTGACTTGTATGCAATACTTCCTTTAATTTCCTTGCATGAACCTGAGATTTTGTTTGGCTTAAACTAAATGTTTTATTCAATGTAGGTTTTTTTTTCAATTTCCTTTTGAGAAAAAAATACTAAATATTAGCAAGAATACAATTTCCCATTTGTTTACATAGCCTTAATCATTACATCCTAAGTGCTTGCCAGATTGGAGCCCACCTAAGCGAATGAAATGATCCAAGTGTCATTATGTCTTAAGTTCTCACTTCCCAGCCAAGGTGCCCAGCAGGTCTGTGGGTCTTTTGATTATTCATATGCTCTGAGACAGAGGGAGAGTACTGTTAGTCCAAATTTCATACTGATTATGGTTTCCTGATTACAGTTAAGAAGCTTTGTATTTTCTGAAAACCAGCCCTAGAAATTATTTGCTTTAAGGATACTCATATCTGCTCCAGATGCAAAGTTTAAGATATTCTGTTTTCTTGTTCTGCTCTCAGATTCTTCCGTATTACAAAATAAATCTGCAAAATATGAAAGATATACAGTCACTGCTAAATACTGTTTATTTTTAACTTCCTTTTTTTTTTTTACAGTTTCCTCATCTCTGTTTAGAAGTATTCTTTCACTTCTTGCCTACTTTTCTAGTCTGTGAAGATTTTTCTCATCTTGAGAAATCACTGAAGCTGATTTAAAACATAAAATAGAAATGGACTCTGATTTTTGTTAAGTGTTTGGTCCTTAGCCTGTCAACAGATTCCTCAGACATAACAGCTTCTCAATGCATCAGTAACCATTTTATATTCTTGATGAACATCCTGTACTGGCCACAGAAAACCTGCAAGATACCAGGGGAGCAGATTGTCAAATATATTTAAAGGTAAGAAGTCATGTAAGGCAGTCCTAAGTTTAGTCTGTTTTGGAGATAATGTCTTCCACTAGATTGATTGCATACAGCCTGAAAAGTGTGCTCATGCATCCACTCTTGCTGTGTGCTGAAAGATAAAAATCCCATTTGCTGTATTTTATATTGGTGGTCTTTCACACTGGTAATGGAGATCTGTATGTTCCTTGTAAATCACATATATAATGACTGCCAGATAACAACCCACTTAACTGCTGAATGAAGTGTTTCTTAGCTGGAAACTGAGCTGTGCCATGTTCGTGATCCAGCAGCTTACAGCACAAAGCACTGGGTGAGTCACTGGTTTTCTCCCCACTAAAACAGCACATGCAGAACTCTCTGTAGGATGATGCTGTGGTCGTGATCCAGCACCACTTGTTAGCCAAGCCTCTGTACTGTACTTCAGCTGAATTTGTTTGTTTGCTCATGTTCCTGTATCACCACCCTCAGCGTGGTAATCAAGTACTCTGTGTACATCCAAGACAAGTTATAACACTTGCTTTGAGTTCAGAGAAAAGCACGAGATGCCTTCCCTCTCAGAGTTTCCTGTTCAGTAGCTAGGGTTGCCATCAAACCAGGAGTGTAGCCACTTCTGAGCCCACACTTGTTACTGCTTGTTGTTCAAGGAGTAGTCATTAAACTGCAGCAACAGTACTGCCAGGGCTTCTCTGCCAGCTTCCCTCTGCTCTCCTTCATAAACTATTTTGGTACCTAAATACTCTGATCTAAGGGTGGTAGAACACTGGAACAGATAGAGTCCCCATCCCCAGAATATTCAAGGACAGGCTGAATAGGTCTCTCAGCAACCTGATCTAGTTGAAGATGTCCCTGATCATTCCAAAGGGATTGGATTAGGTGACCTTTAGAGGTCCCTTCCAATTTACACTGTTCTATAATTCTATGCAATTTTATGACTCTGTAAAACCTAAGTTTTATTATCAGGTATGCTTGGAACGCTAACATGCACAAGGCTCTAAATTCATTTTTTTCATTCTGAAATCTGATTATTTTAACCAAGAAATATTCAACCCTGCTACATCTGCAGTGCTCACACCTAGGCTCCCATCCTTCCTGAAGCCCTCACACCACTCTTGCTAGTCAGGGAGCTGGTAGTCTCCAGCAGAGAGATGGTTATCACTATGTAGTCTGCTGCAATGGACTTGTTAACTTTGGGATAAAGAGGAGAATGAGAGGCTTTCCAGGTGATCAAGGTTCAGAAAATGCCCAGAGCAACACTCTGTTTTTGCCCTTTCCTGGAGAACTGCATGTCCTTTTCTAAGCAGATAATGAGTGCCCCTCAAAAAAATTCCTGTTCATGAACATCCTTCTCCCCAGTTGCCCTGGTGGCCATTCCCTCACCAAGTGGTTACTCAGCTTCTCTTCTTCTTCTCCATGAACCTGCTGGTCCCAGTAAGAGGCCTAAACAAGGATGTCTCCTCAGAGAGGCTCACACGCAGCCACATCCCCAGAGAGGCCAGAGGTGGCTGTGTCCCCAGCAAGGCCCTTGTGTGGCCACCTCCACATGGACAAACAGACACATCTGTCTCCCAGCATGGCCTGCACAGGCCGCCAGGGTGCCTCTGATTCGTGCTGGGTGCAGTGGCATGGCTGGGCACAGGGCACAGCAGCCATCTGGCAGAACTTGCAGCCAGCCCCGACTCCGCACGCCTGCGCTTTCCGCAGGCTTACCTGAGACTTTGCTTAACGTGGGCCCATGCGGGGCTTGGCCTGGTGGCTCATGTAACACACAGCCCTCCATCTGCTGCCTCCCTGAAAAGAGCTTACTCACATGTCTTCTGGGCACTGCTGCCCAGAGGCTGCCTATTAGAAACAGAGCTGTAACTTATTGACAGGGACAACAAACCAGGAAAATCTGAACCTCCCTTTTTTTCTGGCTGCTGAGCCTATTGCCATTACAGGGAGGAGGGTACCCCAGGCAGCCAGGGTAATAAAGCCTGTCTAAATGGGTTTCTTTGTACATCTTTATCTGCCAACAGTATTGCTTGTTATAGATGTATAATGAGATGATTGGCTCTTGCAATTAAAAGATAACTATTGTGCGAATATTAATAAAGCTTTAGTGATGTATAGTTATGTTATTGTAGTTTAGATGTCCTCTGTTCTCCCCATAGTTCCCTTTTCCCCCCTGTATTGTGACCATCAGACAGCCAGGGTTGTCTAGGACAGGTACAAAGAAGGCTGCACATGTGTCCCTTGCACGGGGCAGCTGGGAATGGAAAAGCTTCTTGCTTAGGGGATGCAGCATGGCAACACCTGATCTCCAAACAAGTTACAAGAAAGCAGATTACACCAATAAATGGCAAAGAAGAGCTGACTGACAGACTTTGGGAGGGGCCAGGGCTGGCTGATGCAACTCCCCCTGGGGTATAAAAGAGTGAGCATCCATCTTGAAGATGAACTGGCCATGTAGTATGCACTAGGGGCAGTTCCCAGTGCTGCAGCTTTTTCCTTATGTATCCGTTGTTGTATTTTTGTTATGGTTTTATAAACCTTTTTAAATTTTCAAAGTGAGCAGTTGTTTCTCACACACTCAAAATGAAAGCAGGGACTTAACAGGCCAGGCCTATCCACAGTCCCTCACAAAGGGGATCCAAGACAGGGCCTTTCATCTGAGGTTCTCCTGAACTGCGTGGCCACGTTGAGAAAGCCCACGGCCATGGATGGGGCCATTGGTGCTGCCTTCTGCTGCTCCTCTGTGCTCCCCGCCTTGCCAAACTCCAAACACAAAATGGACAAATATTTATTTGCCTTAGATCCTATGGCAGGAGTGTTTAAGCCCAGAAGGTGACAGACATGCAAGTTTGTGTTTTTAAAACACCAAGGAGTTTACAGAACAAATACAGCTCCTCATCTTAAGCTGAATATTTTTAAACAAGGCTGTCATAACGTCACATTTGCCAGCACTTTGCGGCTAAGGCAGCATTGGGGAAAAATGGCTATAGTGCTGTTCCAATAATGGGAACAGCTTAATGTAAACAGAGTTTTTCGTCAGTGTTACACCAAGAACTGCAATAATAAATAGAGCTAGGGGGTAGTCCCACACTTCAAATAATTTGTGGAAACCAACTTCCACAAACTCAGCCCATTTCGTATTTGTGCAGTTGCTGACCATAAGGATGGCAATAACCCTTGCTGTGTCTTGGACAAGTGCCGTGCTAATCACTCCTCACATCATCCCCAGCCTCAGGAACTGAGATCACTTGACACTGCACAAGTGTCCAAACTAATGAATTTCTTCAGCTTTCAGGACAGCCCATTCAGTTTGACTGGCAGGTCAGCACAGCAACTGGCTGCCTGGGTGGCAAAGAGGAGCTTATTTCTGTACCTTCTGGAAGTGCCATTACCCAGACAAAACATGGTCATTTCAGATTTTTATGCAAAGATAAAATCATAAAAATATACCAAACTGGGGCTCCATTCAGCAGCAGTTTAAAACTTTATATTGGAACGTACAGACCTAAAGGACAGAAAATCAACACTACTACAAAAATCAGGCTGCTAAAATTATTAATGCTGTCTCTGAAGATGTCTGATTACTCATTTATTTTCTCATGTTTACAACAGGATTCACCATTAACTCTGAAAGCACAAGTATGACCATGATATTTAACACCAAAACCCCCACAAGTAATAGTGCTTAGTGTAGAAAGGATCAGCACGTTCAGTAAATTTTCTCTAATTTACTTAGGGTTTTCACACTGGATATTGTTTCACAAGGATGTGTGTGAATTTCTTTTCCACTTAACTGCCAATCTCAAAAATAGCATGAGCCAAATAATTTTCTGGTGAAATTTGGCTTGCTTTGACTGTAGCCAGGAATAGCTGCTTTGCTAGCTTTGGAACCAGTCACAGAGTAACTAAAAGTTATGTTGCAAATTCCACAGGAAGGATTTTTTTTCAAGTTTTCACTCCAACAGGATTTCCTCGCTAAGATTTCTCATCTTTGACAAGGGTAAAACATTTATTCCCTGTTTTTACTGCCCAGAAAAGTATGCACAAGCCTGGCAGATTTCAGGGATTTCTTGCAAGGTCGTGTCCATACACATGGAGGTCACCTGTGGTTTTGCAAGAGCCCATACTCCTGGTGCCTGGCAGTGCCACACATGTTCCCAAAAACTCATCTCTGAGAATCTCGTGTTGTTTCACAGTGAATTTGGGCAGCAGAAGTGAGACACATTTTACAAAGAAACTATGTAAGTTATATTTAAAAGGGAAAAAAGCCACATGACAGATGTTGTCCAGGGTGCATTTTTACTCCTGACCCCACATCTAGCCTGCCTTTTTCCCCTACTTTGCTCCTATTATAAGCTAATGACCAATTTAAACAGTGGCAATTAGTAGCAGCATCTAATAGAAACAACGGCGAGTTACAAGCTTTTGGCACGTTCCTGAGACAGCTCTTAAAGATTTGGAGAATTCAGCCCCGTATGAGACCCCAGCCCAAGTACAGAAAATCCAGGAAAGTAATATTATCTTGCCATGTGTCACTTAGGAACTAAAAATGAATATCCCAAAGAGTTTGATTCCTGGCACTTAGTAGATGGTAAATATTATTATTATTTTTAAACCAATGTTATTATTGGAAAGACATTAATAATTTGAAAATAAGATTAGTGTTGAAAAGACTTCTTTAGTTTTGGCATTTTATAACCTTTAAATCTGGGTAGACTATTCCTGGACAAGAATTTCAGCTGGAATTTTATTTTCATTTTTTCTCTATTTACTCAGTGATCTATTCCAATATACACAGTGCAGCATTGACTTTGCCTTGGGATATCATCTATTTTTTTTTTTATTTAAATGGTTTCAGAGAAATATATTTATTAAGCTCTAACCACAGAAATAAACTAGGCTGATATACCATTCTTTGAGAAGCTCATACATATTCCAGTGGCTGTGGCCATCATATTCAACAGATCTGTGGAAAGGGTGTAATAAATACCTGAATAATTCCATGGATTACTCTGTATTTCTTGGACATAAATGGTTTAAAAACATTATTTTCTTATTTTCTTTGGGGTTTTTCATTTTGTTTTGTTTTGTTTTGTATTGTTTTGTTTTGTTTTGTTTTGCTTTGTTTTTTGGGGTGTGTTTTTTTTTAACTAGGGTGAGTTTGAGATACCAGATCAACACTTCATAGAACATCCCTATGCATCTTTATGGTCAGTTCCTAGTTCTTTACTTAAGAAGGAGCTCATTCTTGATGAGCAACAACAGCAATCAACTACAGAGTAATGAGAACTAATTTCAGGGTGTTTCACTGGCTTTTTACAATTTAAAAAAAAAAAATTCACACAATAACCTATAATATGCAATGGATCCCAGATCTGAATGGCAAAAGTAGATAAGACTCCTGCAAACAAAACCAAGCAGAATAGAATGTGCTACATACATACATGCTTGTGTATTAACCACAGCCTGGAACTACATAAAGAGCACACAGAAAATCAATCTGCCATTGCCAGGATGTTCAGAAGAAGGAAGAATTACTAGGAAGAAGCCAGTGATCCCTTTTTCTTCCAATCTTTAGGAGACGGGAGCAGATAAACACTCTGATAAAGTGTCACAGGCATGAAATCATGCAGCAAGTATCTTCAGTGAAGCAGCCACTTTCCCAACAAATGAAATGAGAAGGAGGCATTTGGACAGGAGGAAGCAGATCCACTGTGCACCATCCAGCAGTCCCCACAGCCTGCTTGGCAACCTCAGAAGTGCATTGCCCTTAACAACCTTTTTCCAATACTGACTTAAAATAACATAGTTGGCTTGCATCAGGCCTATAATGTGCTGGGTATGTTCTAAAAATAGGACCACATGGGCCTTGCCCCAAGCAGCTCAATATCTAAGATGTCAAGCCCTAGATTAAGGGAGGGGAAGAGGGATAAAACCTTTTAAAAAAATAGTATCAGCTACTTTGGCATGTTATCTAACCACTATTATCTGGGAATTTCTTGCTCAGAGGCATGTTCAGTGTGAGAGAGAGCCAAGCTCCAGGCACCCAGAGGGCAGCACAATCAGAGTTTGAACAGCTGCACAATCGACTGTGAGCGGCAATTCATCCTGACATCTCACAGGGACAGAAGTAATTTTGTGGGAGGTCCCTGAAGAGCTGCTCTGCCTGTCCTCCTTGCCTCAATCTGACCCCAGATACTCAAGCAGCATCCCCATATGGCCAGCAATGTGCATGGGCCCTTGCTGGGTAGGGGACTCCAGGTTCTTCTCTCCCCTCTCCTTCAAAGATTTATGAATTGTGACCAGAGTCAAGCAGATTAAGGTCCAGAATCTCCATTCCTGTCATTCAGAAGCTGTTCACATTTATACAGCACCTCCCTATTTGTGATTAAGATGCTTTCCTGGGAAATGGAAATTCGAGCTCATCAAGACTGAGCAGGGCACTGATACCTCCCATTCAATTCTCTGCCTCCTGGCCAAGGGCTGCAATACTGGAACACTACCAAAAGATAGGCAGGGCTGGCAGAAGCTGCCTGTTTTCTCAGGTCCTGGGTTTGGGGGACTGTCTGTGTGAGTGGATGCCAGGTGTGCAGGTGGCCATCAGTGACTCCTTGCAGCCCCAGCCAGGTGTAACCACTGAGCACTGCAGCCTCTCTCTCCCACTGCACAATGATGGAAATTTCTGCACCTAACTATGGAGACTGAATTCCTCTCTCAAGTCTGACACCTAATCCATAAGCATCTAAATACTTTATCTCATCTAGTTCTTAAATAGAATCATAGAATCATAGATGGATTTGAGTCTGAAGGGACCTTTAAAGGTCATCTAGTCCAACACCCCTCCAATTAGCAAGAACTTCTTCAACTAGATCAAATTGCTCAGACCCCCATCCAACCAAATGGAATAGAACTTTTTCAGGATTGACTGAAGGTATTGCAAAGTGCAAGCATAAATTGCAAAAAAATTCCATTCCATTTATCCCTTAAATATATTCAAGTATTCCCTTCCTTCCCCTCACCAACTTCCAGGAAGTTTTACTGCTTTTCTCTAACAAACTATACCCTCCAGGCTATGTCTCTTGAACACAGCTCCTGTCCTGCAGTGGAAGGTGCCCTGTGCCTGTAAGAAGTTCCCAGTGCTGACTCTTGCTGTGCAGCACTCAGGGTGGGTGCCTGGAACCAGGCCATGGAGCACATGCTCCTGCCAGAGCACCTGAGCCACATATGATCACAATTTCCATAGGCATGGGTGATGCTGTCCAAAGCTGACAATTTCAGAAGAACCTGCATGATATAGACAACTTCCTAACTTATTTCTGAATATATCTATCTAACTCACTTTTCTTCAGATCTCTCTTGATGAAAAAATAGTATTCTGCAAAGTAAATCTTGCTCAACTGTTTTTTAGTCTAGTAATTTCCAGTCTGAAGCAGATGGGGAACATTTTGAGTTTTAAGTGTTACTTTTTTAAAGAGAAAAGTTTAAAAAAACCCCTCTCTTTTGGCCAAGACTACATGGAAATAATCTGTGGGTAGCTAGAAGTGTTTCTGTTCTTACTATTATTATGATTATTATTACTGAAAATCTGAGAAAATAAAACAGAAAATTAAAACACGGCAATGCAGTAGAGAAAGGTATAATATGGTATAGCCAGTGTTTTCCAATTTCTGGAGTCCTCTAGTCTTCAGAAACAGCAGATGAACTCCAAGTATAAGATTTCAGGTTTTTAAGGAGAAGGATTAAAGGATCAATAGAACTAAAAGAGTGATGCCTCGTAAACATGCCATAGGATGAAGTCTGTCAGTCTCCATGTAAGTTGTTTTTTTGTCTTGGCTGGCAGCATGAATGACAATGAAATGCATTGTGAATTTATGAGCTGTAGATTCAGCTGATAGACATGCCTGAGCCTTTTTTTCTTATCCTTTCCTAGGTTTCCATCCTCATGGGCATGGGTGTTAAATGTTTCAAATGTTATGAAATTTTACACAGACTGGTGGTTAATGAATTTTAGAAGTTGTGAAGCTCAACAGTGTTGTATTCCTAAGTTCTCTTAAAAGCCTCATTTACCCCCTACAGTCAGTGATGTTGTGGTAGGGAGCCAAAGGAAAACAATATGAGTTCTGATATGTGCTACTTAAAAAGAGTGTATCCATACTGGCATATTAACATGCAAATTCTATATGTGGGTCTGCCAAAAAATATAAGTGTTCCATCCAATATATATAAATACAGTCTACTTCTCTGAAGAGGCATCATTTTAATCAAAAGTATATTTGGAGCATTTCTCACTAAGAATTTATACTCCTCTTTTCAGTGTTTATATTAATATGAAACAGATTGCCAAGTTTTAATAGAAAGGCAGTTATCTTCTTTTGCTAATGGATTAAACACAGGACATTTGAATTTCAGTGTTTAATCCAAGAGCATAGGTGGCCCAAGTGTTTTTGTCCTATTTCAATGTCCAGTTATAACACCACGTAGACAGAAACACATTTCTGTCCGTACATAAAACAGCTGGTGTTCACAGAGGGGATCAGGAGGAGATAAAGAGTTTATTAACTTCTGTCCACATCAGAGGGCAACACCTCTTCAGAGTACCTATCAAGAAATAAGTCTACCTCTCAGAGTTGACAGTTCCTCATTATTTCAAGGAGGTCTGAAGATTTAACAGCAAAGCAAAACATAACTTGATGCTTGCGCTTATCAAATTTGTATTTTGACTCATACTAAACAAAATGATTTTGTATTTGAACATCCCTCCTTTGCCAGTACAGAAGAGGTGATGTGGGTCAATTATTTAGCGCTTTGAACATCCTAATTTTTCCATGTAGTTTGCTTTGCTGACTAAAGCAATCACATGGCTCTATGTGAGGTGGAAGGCTGACATGTGGAAAAAACCTGGGATGAATATGATGAGTGGGGCTTACCATTATTTTCATGCTGGGATTTGTCCAGATTTAAGAGTCTTCCCAAAATCTGCTGTAACAGTTTCAAGCAAAGGCTTTTGTTGAGCTGTTGGTGCTTGCTCCTTTTTATTTAGCACTGCAAAATTGATGAAACTTCATTAGATACAGCAAAAAAATCCCAAACTGGGAGTGGGTGTCAGGGAACAGTGTGAGCTTCTGGCTGCTCTGTGGATTTACTAATTGCACATATCCCCCTGACCCCCTTATCTTGTCTTTTATCTGAGCTCTTCCTGAGTTCAGGTGACAGGGTTTTGTCCTTTAATTGGGCAGACCCTGAGGTAGCAGGGCAGTGCACTAAGCCTCCTTTCCTATGATCTGAGAAGCTTGCTTTCTTCCTACCAACTTTTCCAAGCCTAGTACAAACGGGAAAATGCCTGACCCTCCTTAAAGGTGCTGGACCTGCCATCTGAGCTGACACAAATGCACGGCCATCCATCACAGAGTGTTGTTGGGGAAAGCTTAGCTCCCTGCTGATGCACAAGAAAGCCCACATTGTTTGAGGGTTTAAATAACTGTTTAATACATTCAAGCTTGGTTTTGCTGTTGTTGTTGGGATCTGTTTGTTCTTTTCAAAAAAGCTAGGGCTAACTTTCAGAAGAGTGAACTCTAACTTTGTGAAGAGCTGCAGACAAATATACTGGGGCTGTGTTTGGACTGTGTTTGGAAGCATGTTCAGGCAGTTTTCCTTGTCTGAGGGACCGTGCTGTACTTTGAAAACAATTCTTTGCATGCATGTGAAAACATATTTATGTGTATCAAAGGGTTTTATGACATAAGGCAAACTGAAACACTAGAAATGGAAACCTGATGGCAATTCCTTTCTATATTTCTTCTTCAAAAGCTGAAAATTTGGCAAATGGACTAAACCCACACTTAGTAATGAGGGAACTATAGCAAATAATTGCATGTGAAAATGATCCCCTGGTCATGCATGTGCATACACAATGAAAGCTGGCTTTTAGGTATATGTGTAGCTGTTAAATGATAACACTCTGTGTGCTGGGGAATCACAAAGATGTTTATTAAATGATTTTACTTTCTGGTAGAAAAGGCAAAGTAGTGCCACCATATTGAATAACTTTTTAGGACAACAGCTGATGACCTAAAGAGGATAAAAACTGAATGGCTTACAGGACAAATCACTCTACTCACATAGCTAACTGTAAATTGCAGGTTTTTATCATCTGACCTCTGAGTTTAATTCCTATAAAGTAAAACTGATTCTTACGATAGATCCCTACCCAGAAACTCTTTTAGAAAATTAGGTTAAAATAAAAAAGAAGTTTAGGGTGGGTTAATTTTTTTCCCTTTGTTCCCCAGCTGATGCTCACAAAGGGCTCCCAGCCCTATCCATCCTCTGATATGTGGTGCTCTCAGGCCAGTCAGAGCTGCTTTTCTCTTCTTCATCAATAGATGTCAATAGCAAGCTTCCTTCTCCCAGAGACTTCAGCCATTTCAGGGCTCTCACCACAACATTAAGGGGGAAATAGTCACTCCCTCCCCAGCAGGAGTTCTGCTGTTGGGACAAACTTTCAGTTTGTCCTTAGAGGCTCGTTCTTAATAGGACCAGGCATACTTCCATATTTTACGCTCTGAGGCTCTGAAGCTGAGCCAATGTTTATGAGCTTCAGTCATCTAATGACCCATAGAATCCCAAATTTTGATGCAGATTCAGTGAATTCAACAACATTTTCCAGATTTGCGGGAACACGACTCAAAGTCAGCCCTTTCCTTGATGAGTGCTAAAGAAAGCACAAGTTAAAAAAGCTGGGCAGGGCACATCTTTTTTGTTTCTTCTCTCTTTCCTTGGTTTTGGTTTTTGATTTCCACACATGAAAAGTTCTGTCCAAGAATGGCAGTTACACGCAAAATAACCTTGTAAACAAATGACTACATTCTCCAGCCACGTACACTGAAGGTGAATGAAATTTAAATGCATTTTGCTTATCCATTAGTGTAGCACTGCAGAGAATCAAAATCTGGTGATGATGCTTCTGATATCCTCTGACTTCCCTTCATTTCCTTCCTTCCTTCCTTCCTTCCTTCCTTCCTTCCTTCCTTCCTTCCTTCCTTCCTTCCTTCCTTCCTTCCTTCCTTCCTTCCTTCCTTCCTTCCTTCCTTCCTTCCTTCCTTCCTTCCTTCCTTCCTTCCTTCCTTCCTTCCTTCCTTCCTTCCTTCCTTCCTTCCTCTGCAAGGTAGCAATCCGCAAGTGGTACTGAGCATGACAAACTCCAAGAAAGAGTCTGGTAGCAAACTATATCTCAATCTGCTGTGTCACTTGCTTTGCCACTTTCCTCTCAGTTCCAGCTAAAAATAAATAACTAAGAAGGTGGTGGTAGCAGCAGCCAAGAGGGCAGAAATGGCAATACTCTGTCTCTCTTATATCAGCCAGGCATTTGGATTGCTAGGGCAGGCGCCTACCAGCTGAGTGCACTGCCTGCATTTTCCTGCCGTTCTCCTGCCCAAAGAGCAGATCACAAATCATGCCAGTTGTTCACAGAGGCACCAGCAAATGTCAGCGTGCCTTGAGTGCAACAGCCAGCAGCCCTGCTGAAGCTAGCACATAGCTGTGATGGCAGCAGAAGCTGGCACATAGCTGTGGTGGCAGGAAGTCTGTGTCATAATCTTCTTCTGAACAGCTTCTATTTTATTATTATGTTTTTAGATGGTAAGTGGAAGAGTGAACTCCAAAGAGTTATGGAGGATTCAGCTACTGATAAATGCTGAAGTAAAAAGAGTTAGTGTCTGAAAATGCAAGGACCTCACATCAGAAAAGCTTTATGGCATTTCCTATTGCCCTCAGATATATTTGCTTTCAATGTTTTGCCTTTCAAGACAAGAATTTTCCAAAATATTCCCAATTTCCTTATCATCATGATATCTTTACAAAGATGCAAGGAGATAAGATATCTAAAAGAAATTGCAGGGGTTTATTCTAATCAGGTATTTAGAACCATATATAAATCGCTATTGTCCCCCATTTGGTCTTGCAATGCAAAATTTGTTATCATGGTAAATCTATTACATATTATTCTCTGATGCTGTTAGGTGGCAAAACAGAGACCTTCCGGGAGCCAAAGTAGGTTCTTAGGCTACTCACATTGGCATCTTGCTAAATGCATCCTTTCACACAAGACGTTGTCCTTTCTCTGCTAGATTAGGAACTGACTAAAAGCATCAACAGCTGGAATGTAAGGAAGAACCCAAGAACACGATGCTGCTGGAATAAGAAGAAGCCCTCAAGGAGAACAAGCTTAGATTTGTTACAAATCCCATCTCATCACCTTGATTCTCTTACAGAAATCCTGCCTTCTTCAGGAAGGAGGATCAGAGCTCCCATTTCCTATGACTTCAGGAAGTTCTTCATTTCAGCTTGATTAAGCTGATGTCTGGGTGTGCAGAGAAGGCTGCCTTTGTGGTGTCCGAGCAAGAGATCAGGTGCTATCAGGGTGAGCTGGTCTCCAAAATGGAAAAGAATTTCCACCAACCCGGAATTCCTTATTTGCAGTGAGAGTACTCGAACTGCCACCAAAGGCTTTTGAAAGTGTGGACTTCAGATTGCTGTTCACACAGCCTGAGACCCCTGAGCATGTGCTCAAAATGATCCCTCCCCAAAAAGCCCATGGAATAGCTGATTCTGCTAGACTGGCTGCCAATCCTCAGTCACAGGTGGGATGCACTTTAGTGGGGCCTACCTTTACCTATAAAGGGGACACATTGCTCTTGAGGCCCTCAGTAATACAGGACTTTCCTGATTGAACTCTTACTTGCAAGTCAAAAGCTGGCATTGAATCAGATGTGTTCTATATAAATACCCAGCCTTCAATTAAAATTTCCCGGAAGAAAACCTTTATCACCTCGGTTATTTCAATTGCCAATTAGGTTTCTGTCTTCCAGATTGGTTTTTTTTGAGTCATTGAAGGATATTGCATATTTATATCTCTTACCAGAGTTATATTCCCTATAAGTTGTAATTAGGGGCCCTGTAAATTCTTTCTGACAAGCTAGAGAGACAGAGTTGTAGGGAAGTCCGAGTTGGCACATTTTCTGGATCTTAAATAATTATTGTTAGAACTAAGGAGGAAGTAATTACGGGTGGTAAAGTCTTTATTTTCTTTCTCTCTGTCTCTCTTATAATGAAAAATACTGAAATCTTCAAATTACTTTCTCTACTTAGGACAGAAGGAAAAATCAAATTAACTTATTTTTCTCCAAGCAACAACTCAAAGAAAATGGCATTGGATTATTTTTTGCTACAACAAAAGACATTTGCATCTGAAAAACAAACAAAAAAAATACAAACGTCTCACATTGATTAAAGTGAAATTAATAAGTGGTCGAGAAAAGTTTCATAAACCATGATTTCCTAAAAACTTTTGAATTTTTCTGTGATTGACAGCACATTCAGAAATGTTGGACAGAGATTTTGCTGCAACAGGCAACTTTGACCAGGGCGAGTTCAAGTACAGGCGTCACAGTGGCACAAGGCTGTGCTGCTTTTTAAAATTTCCACTCCTGATGCTGATTTCTGCCACAAGTTCTGTCTTTCACTCCTGTTTTGCATCACACTCTTCCTTTGCAGGCACTTTGGCCAACAGGCATCCCCTGACTCAAAGAAGTTCTGCAGGGATGTGTTCTGTCTGCCTGCCAGCTGAGGACTCCTTATCATCGCAGCCTGTCAAAGATTCCCTTGTGTTTAGCAGCAGTTGCTCTTGCTGCTCCTCTTTCTGGTTGGTAGCATTGTTATCTCCTCTGCAAGAACAGTATTCATGTCTGTCATTTCAACAACTCTGAATTTCTTATTTTTGTTGGGATGGATGGCAGTGCTGCTATTCCTGTTTGTTGTACACCCTCCAGGACTGACATAATGACTCATTCTGGTGTGCTCTGTGATTGCCAGGTCAAGTTCTTTTCATGCAGGGGAGAGGCTTGTAGAAAGATTGGATAAGGAATATTGCCCAACTAATGCCCTAATAATTTAGCTTTCCATGATGTGACTGAACAATATATCTCAAAAGTTTGACATATAAGATGATTTTATTTGAGTAAAAAAATGAGCAAATGGAAAGAAACAGAAGTTTTTACAGTGGCTTATGGAAGTATTCCTGTGGCTTTTCCAACAGCAGCATTGGAAACACTGTGGTGATTTGATGCAGAAGAGAAATACGAAGGTGAGTTTGTTGAGCATGGAAGGAAGGATTCACACCAGTCACCCTCGGTTTTCCATGTAAAATTCAAATGGCCAAGGAAACATTTGTGACCATCAAACTATTTTCTGATAGGAAATCGTTATTCAGCTGAAGTTATACAAGAATTGACCAAAAAAACTTGGGGTTTTTTTGGCTTGGGGAGGCGGGGAACATTTTTATTTTTCCTAATTAAAGGTTCATTTTTCCACCAAAGTGTAAACAAGCTAACACAGATCTTGAGTCATAAATACAGGAATCTAAGTGTAGTTTGGGTAGTCCATACCAGAGATCCATCCAGATGAGTGTCCTGTCTCCAAGAGTGTCTGTAGCAGATGTCTAGGGAAGGCAGCAAGAACTGCACGTCTGCAATAATATTTCCTCAAAACACAACCTCAGTCTCACAGTAGTTGTAGCTTAGGGAGTGTTCTAGTCTGGAACTGCTTTTTTGTCTACTGTTTTCTGCTAACCACCAGTTAGCATCCAAATCATTTAGCCACAAGGTGTTCCACAGCTTACCACTGACTTATGGAAGAAATAGACCCGTTTTTTCTCTTACACCCATTAGTTCCATAGAAGGTCTCATTGTTCTGTTTTGACTGCTTTTGTGTTGCAAGAGACAGTGGATATCTATTTCCTATTTGTCTTCTACAGCAGAAGCATGATTTTAGAGAACAGTACTGTATCTCTTGTCAGATGCGTCTTATGCTCTCCTCAGTTACTCCTTACAAAAGCTGTGCCCTGCTTTGACAGCTCTTTGCCAGCTTTTTCCCAGCTCTGTTACACTCTTGTGAATGCAGAGGCCAGAACTGTATGCACTGCTCCAGACAGCACTACCACAGGCTCTTTGGCAGTGTAATCATAAGTGGCTGCCCTCTGTTTGCAGCCAGTGCCTAACAAATATTTATTTTTTCACGGTTTCTGCAAATTGAGATGGTGTCTCCATGGAAGTGTGTACTGTAACACAAAGATCTCGTTTGTGCAAGGCTGTGGCAACAGACCTTGAGACCCACCATGAACAGGTAAAACTAGAATTGCTTTTTCTTTAATGCATTATTTTACATTTACCTACATCAAAGATCTTCTGTTTACTCAGTTACTTTATCTTGTCAGGTCCTTCTTCAACCATGAAGAGGCCCTTGTCCTTACCACCCTAAATAACTGACTATCATCAGTGTACCTTGTCACCTCATTATTCACTCCTTTTTCCGTATCACTTATGAACATGTTGAACAGCACAGGCCAGTACACAGATCCTGCAGGATTTCACTCTTGACTTCTCTCCACCTTTCATTCCTAACCTTTTCTTTCCTGTCTTTTAATCAGATGAGACATGTCAGAGTTTTGGTTCTCATCCCATGGCAGCTTAGTGTTTGTAGCAGGCATTGGTGAGGAAACCTTGCTGAAAGCTTTCTGGATTTTCAGGAAGGAAAATACAGCTTCACCTTCCCTGATCTGTGTGCTTCAAAGAACTAATATGAAAGCTTGTAACTGTAAGCACTGAATAAGTGGAACAAAACCTTAGACATTTTTTTAAAATTGAGATCACTCTACACATACTTCTCCTTGCAGCAATCAGCTCTGCCATGTCTGCCATGTCTACTTAGCTGACAGAAGACAGTGATGCTTATTCAGCCTCAGCAATATCCTTTCTGCTAATCCATACAGCATTACAAGACTGAGTGTTGTTTTAAGCTGTGACATTTTTTGCTCCACAGTATAAGGCAATTGATTGTACAATTGACCAAAGGCCAAGAAGTGTGTGGTTTGGTTGTTTGAATGATACCTCCTGGAAAATAATCATCTTTTCTGCTCATTATTTTGGACCTAAAACACACCCTGGATAAAAATCCTCACTGAAGTCTGCTTTGAAAACACACATACCACATTACGAGCATGTACTAGGCAAAAATATTTTTGACATGTATATACACTCAGAAGGTTATTAAAAAATATTCAGCTTGATATTATTTGAAATGAGGGAAACACTGAGGCATGGATATCAGGAGTTTTAATCAAAATTCCATTGGGACTTCAATTTGGGATTGAAGCTATACAAAATATTTGCATCTGAAGCAAAATCCACCAATATTTGGATTTTCATCAGTTCTGCTTGGATGAAAAACTGTCAGGCTCTGCAGTTTTGGCAGTCAAAAATTGCTTTTCCTAAATGTTAACTGTGTTTCCCACCCACTGGAAAAATTGCAGAAGACCCAGGGGGGCTTCTAGCTTGTATAAAGCCAAGTGCCAAAGAAAAGAACTTCCTCAGGGGTTCCTTGTTTCTCCTCAGGGGTAGTCTGTCACCTCCAAACCTATGCTTCATTTCCATGGAGGAATAATCCCTTATGGCAATTTTCCATGATTCTGCCTTGGAACAGGGCAAGTCCCAGCAGCCACGGATGCTGCAGTTTTACAACTTTGTTTAAACATCTGCTTAGATTAAGAAAATATTAGCACAATACTGGGCACAATGGTCTTTCCATAAAAGGGCTGTAAAATGTCTCTGCTCACAACGTATTGTTTTCCCCAGTGTGCAAGGGAGGGAACCAATGGCAGGTGTAAAATTTCAGTGTGTGTGTGTATTTTCCCAAAATCCTTTGAGGAAAATGTCACAGCTTGTGTCATAACTTCAGAGATGCAAGAATCTAATTCCTGATGATTAGTGTTCTGAAACCTTATTGCATGACAGAAATACTGTCTCATTCTCCTTTCTCAGCTTAGAATTCTCACATATAAATCTACCAACAAAGTTGTCAACTTTTATGTTGTTTTATTAGCTCAAAATATTTTTTTTTTATAAAAATAAATTCTTTAGAGAAGAGTGTTAAGCAATTAACAGGGGAAAATCCAGCCACTTTTTCTCTTTCTGATTTTCATCTTTCTAAGACCAACTTTGTTAATACACACTTTATGTTTCTAGATATTTAGAGAGTACATCCCAATTATAAGTAAAGTTTAGAAATTAATTTTTAATTCATCACTGATCCCTTCACCAAATGTAAATGAACTATGTTGTGAAACTTGCTCATGCTGGCCATGTGCTGTGGCTACTATTGCAAGATCTGTTTTCATTGAAACCTTGGGGTCTGTGACTGACTAAAATAGGAAGCATTGCTGCCTCCTGCCTGAGGAGATGACTCCTGAAAGTGCAGAGCTGTTTCCAAGATAACTGTTCAGGAACTTGGGGCAGTTATGTGTGCATTAGCACCCCTCCTTCTCACGGACACACTCACATGGGAAAGGAGGGAGGGCACAGAAGGAAACCATGCCAACTTCTGTATCTAAAGAGAGGCTTCTGCTAGTGCATAGATGAGTTATTGCACACCAATCTCTGCCCTGCAATTTCAATAGAAGGATAAAGTAGTGGTGCTGTGCAGTGGATGAAAACACATAAAGAAAAAACCATATACATCCTTCCCATATACACAGATGAAGGCAAAACCAAAGTTGTTGCACTGAATTGAGCAAGATTTAATTTTTGCCAATATACAGACCTCATTCCTTTTTTTATTTTTTTTTTTTCTTTTAGGGACTACTCAGCCATGGGAAGTTTTTGTGTGGAAATTCAAACCTTATTCTCCCCTGTATTTTAACTATAAGACTGTCCTGCCTGCTAAAAATAAGTTGACTCCAGCCTGAGCAAAGTATTGGACTGAGCTTTGTGTTAGTAATGAAATCTTATAGCCCATAAAGTTTTAAGTTTCATTGTGAACCTTTCACTCTGTTCTAACTTCATAATTCCTTGAGAGCCTTATGCTGAAATATTTTTCCTTATCAGTTTATGTGTCTGTGTATGTACGTGTACATACTCATAAGTACTCATATAAAATAACAAGTTATATATGTAAACTTTATATATATAGAATTTGAAGGCAAGATTGTGTGGCTATTGTGTGGTATGAAATAGAAACAACAACATTACTCATGACTGATAAAACCATGAATGTTTTTCTCAAATGAGTGCAAGTACAAGGTTTCAGCCAAGCAAAGCTGGTACAAGATTAAGATTAAGATTAAGAACATTATATAAATGGAGCTGTAACTGGAAGTTTGACTTCAGTCTTAACTGTAACGGTCAAAACAGCAGCAATGTAATTATTTCAGCACAGATAAGTAAATATACAGGGCTACTTTACTGCTAATGAGTTACACTGAGTAAAGTAACAACTATCCACTCTATGGACACTACCATTATTTACAAAACTACAGAACTTTTTATTGATACAGTTCAATTTTTGCTAAAAAAGCAGGAAATAGAGGGACAATCACACCCAATTCTTAGTTATAGTAAGCCTCTTTGAGGTCTTTGACAAAGGAAAGGGATTTTAACTTTGTGAAATTACAGATCTCTGCTCTCAGGATTCTGTAAAAGGCACAGTGTAGAAGCTCTAGTCAAGCCTGGTTTAAGAAGAGGCAGCTGAGTTGTGTTGCCAATGCTCTTTTACAGTGCTGGAGGAATTAGGCCACACCTGATGTTCAAAACACTAAGGTTTTGGGTTTCTGAACAGACAGTTGTGCATGTCCAGCACCAAGTGCAAAATGTTCCCAAGTGCCACGTCAGGAGGAGAAATAGAAGTAGCTCATGTTCAGCCCAGCAAAGTTTAGAGGGTGTTGCTCCAGGCACAGGTATAAATGTCACTCTGTCTAATGGATAGCACCTTGCAAAGCATTGATAGAAAAGCACTTCCTTTTCCAAAGAAACCACAGGACTGGAACGAGCAAATCTTAGACAAATGACAAGCAGTTGCTGTGTGCAAGGCCTGGGCTGCTGTGTGTTATATATTATGCCTGTGTGTATGCAAGGAGATCCTTGCATAAAGAAAAGATAAAGTTCATCCCACCTGATTACAGACATCTTGTTACATCTGAGCTGGGTTTGTGTAACTGTCTTTTATAATTCTGTGAGAGTTAGCAGTGCTTGTAGAAAGTTTATCTGACCTGCTTTATATATCTTCTTTGGGGGAAAAGGAGGAATGGAAACCTAGAAGTTTCAACTTTCTGCTGTGGGCTATAAAGTAGTGACTAGACAACCATCCATGTGTTGTAGCTATGTATGAAAAACACATATAAAACCTGTATACATGAACAGACCCCCATCTTTTCAAATGGTGGCTGTTCAGTTTGTGTTTCCCCAGCTGCTGGTAAAGCTTCCATGATACAAAATTACATGACCCTGGCATGGCATATTCATGCACACATGATATATTCACATTTCACTCTATTTCAATATTGTTCTATTCTTATTCCAGCCTTGCCCCTCCCCACACCCCGAATTCTGCCCCTGGACATATCCTAAATGATGCAGGAAAGATAATGGCAGTGGTGAGCTGATCCTTAACCTTGCTTGTTCAGAGAATCACTTTCGTGTGTCACTTTGATCTGCAGCTTAGGCATCCTGTTAACTAAAAGGGGCAGGAGCAGCAGCAGCAAAGGTGGTTTCTGCTCAAGGATTTTACTTAAGAAAAATGTTCCCTTCCACTCTAACTACTTCTCCTTTCACACTTGCCTCTTTTTTGATTCTTAGTTAAACACAGATAAATGTTTCTGTATTTTAAATCTGAACTTTTGCAAGCATCATGATAGACAATCATATCCTTACGAAAAACACAGCATGGTTCTAATTAATTTTTTCAAACATCAGTATCTCAAGGCTTCAAAATATTTTTCTTTAGAAATGCTAATCATCAATATATAAAAAAAATCTCTGAGTTCACTGAAGTCTAATTGTTTGCAAAGATTGTAAATCACCACCAGTTAGAAATCTGTTTTTTTTAAATGTCCTTTGTTTCCTTTTTTCTACTTTTTATTTGTGGGGGAAGGTATATGGAAGTAATGAACAGTATGTTAGAGAAAAAAAAGCAACAAGGCTGACAGTTTTTTGGGCAAGTTTCAGCTCGATGTGATTTTAAGTCGTGAAGACTTAGAAACCCTCCCAAGTCATAGCTGACAGGGAGAGACAAAGCAGTATCTGCTGAAATGCATTCGCTTTCCCAAAACTTAGATGCTTCACATTTCAAAAGATTGCAGAGTGCAGTGTTATGCAAAAACTTGCCATTTTACCTTTTGGGATAAGACAGCAGTGCTGGCAGCTAATAATGTACCACATCAAATATACTTTTTTTAATAGGAAACCCTTATAACATAGCTTGGTCTTAACACCTGGTGTATAGAAATAGCCAACCCAAGAACAACAAGATCTTAAGAACATGTGGACAAAATCTGCTCATGTGCTGGCATTTTAATTATGCTTGCCCTGACCCTTTTCCCATGTTCTATAAAACAGACCAACAGAATGGGGGATGGAAGAACCCACCTCAGTAGCACCACCTCAGCTAAAACAGATGAGCACCATGTTTAGAATACTATTAGCAAATAGAGTTCAGAGTACTATTAGCAAATAGAAACAAAACAAAAAATATATTGGAAATTAACAAGGAGCTGATACTCAAAATAATTGTGTAAAGAGCTGTCACATAGTTCCTCTTAATAGCTTCAAGGACACCTTCCTCTGGCTTTTAAGCAGGGTAACAGGCAGTGTTTCATGATTTTATGGAGTCAGACTGTTTCTCTTCCCATCCTCCATGCAAAAGGCGAGCAGGGTGAAATGGATTACAGGGATTACAGATGCTTGTGATCGAACACACCGCTGAATCAGGGGAAGCGCCCTCCGAGGCGATGAATTCCAGCCCCCAGATTCAAACCCGAAAACAGCCTGGGTGGAATTATTCCATTTGGAGTGTGAATGGAAGAGCCAAAGTTCAACACAGCCAGGACCCTGCTGACTGCCAGGGCACCTCCCCAGGCATGAGCACTATGCGAGGAACCCCACTGGCGCAAGCCAAGGACAGCTTGGCGTCACTTTTCCAATGGGGAAATTGTACTGCATGCAAAATGCTATCACATTGCAAATTCTCCAGCTGAAGGTGCCAAAGTGAGTGTTTTTTCTTAGAGTTCAAGCACTCCAATAGTCAAAGCTTAATCTTACCACTAATAGCGCTGCTTTGTCTTGTTGGCAGTATTTTCCGAAAACTAATTAAAACAAACTGATAGCGAGTCCACCTGGGACATGTTTTTGCCTCAGCGTCTTGTCATTTAACAGCTGAATGAGGTTATACAGATTGCATCTAGGAGCATAAAAATAACCAAAGAAACAGCACAGGGCTTATTTCCTCCAATAGTAACACTTGAGCTAGTAGTGATGATGGACTGAGCAGAGCGTGGATTCCCTGCCCTGAGCCTCCAAACTGAAAGAAAAGAAGCAGGTTAGCCAGTGATCCAAGCCACAGCTGTCCATAAAACCTTGTGCAGAGCAGTAAAGAAGGGGTAAATGCCTGAGCAGTGCTGAGAGGTGGTTGGGGTACCCATAGGCTCCTCAGGGATGATCTGAGGCTCTTTCACAGGACAGGCTATTGCAATGACAATATACTTCAAGAGAAGTGCCACTGCAATACACATCCTGTCTCTGCCCCCACCTCGTGTCAGCAGGAGCAAGGCAGCACCTACAGCCCTGATCCTCAGGGAAAGCAGTTACCTGCCCTTACCACTCTGCTGCACCTCACTTGGAGTGTGAATTCCCAGCTGCTCCAGTATTAACATAAAGCCTCTAAGTCTGAGCAGAGGAAGGAAGCTGAAGTGGCAGGGACTATGACAGATGTTGCGAAATGTCGACTTATTCATAACAGAAAGTCAGGCAATCTTCTGAAAGCTTTTTTTCTTTTCCCTCCCCCCCCGATTTTTTTTAATGTGCAGACTTCAAAGCAATGAATTGTGGCATCTGTAACAGCTACCAAACCGTGCCAGTTGAAGCCAGTGGAGCACAGTCTACAGTGATAGAATGCAAGTCATGCAATTATTCGAGTTTGCAGTCCTGGTTTTTGAAAAAACATATGGTCTGCAGCAAGGAAGCCAGGATATTTTAAAAGAGCTCCTACAGGGTTTCAAACTTTGATTTTACAGAGGTGTGGGAAAAGAAGCAGACTCTGATATTTAAATACATGTGTTGTCGTTTTGCTTATTGAAGAGAGCTGTGCTGTGCTTTTACATATGCAGGGTGTATCCTGAATTTCTAAGACACAGGCAGCAACATATACGTATTTCACACATTTCCTCCTTTTTGTTGACATTCAGGGAAGCAGGGTGCAGTATTAGACCCTTAGTGGACAGCAAGTGACGTGAACAGCTTTTTAGAAAGTCTAATATCTCAATGTGAGAAAAATCTTCCTAGATATCCAAATGAAACTGTCCATCCAAGTATTCTTAGTCACCGACTATATTCTGAAGTACTGTTGTCAATGCAAAGTGAGGATCCATGAGATCCCATCAGGACTTACAGGCATAAAACCTGGTGACAAAATAGTGTCAAATGCTCTGGTTGAAATAACTGTCAGGTCAAAAGGGATGATGAGTATCTGTGCTGTGTCCTTGCCTGTTCACACTGAGGGCTGCCAGAGCTGAAAAGCGAGCCTAGCCAAGCTGCAATACCAGGAACTCCAGTCTGCATGTATTGATGATTTATATGTGCAAATGTCCCTTCAATCTCCTCATTCCCTCTCAACCATGAAGTCTTCTTAGTCTAAACTCCACCTTTTAAAAGACCTGAACCTCCAAACCAGGCTTCTGTGTCAGCATCTGTCTCTGTCTCCAAGACACTTTCTTTTAGGTTTGGTACCTATATTTGCTAAAACAGAAAGAAAGCTATTAGCTTCTCTATGGCTTTATCTTTTAGCTAGCTACCTACAGTCCTTCAAAAGCCCTTATCACTATTGGATGTTGAAAAGCTAATCCTGGACATAAAGCAAGCCTTATATAAAGCATAAAAAAATCAACACTAAGCACCACCACAACCATGGTATAGGATATTTCTGTTTATTACATGAGTTATAACTCTGTTTCCAATGCCACTTTTTTATTGTCTGCCTTTTAAATATATTTTAAGTATCTATTGCCCGAGGCTAAGCTCCCAGGAAGTGTGGGACACCTTCTCTAGCTTTCAACACCAGAAAGTATCCCTGTCACATCTGGTTTAAACCTACACCTGACACAAATCAGAGCCCTGACTAGTAACTCCTGCAACAGGTCCAGATTATTTGACTGAGCTGCAGCTGCAGCAAAGCCCTTTGACCTCAAATACAAGGAAAGATATTAAACCTGTTCTGAAAAGTTGACTGGGTTGGCTTCAGAGTGTGAGATCTTAAGTACATATTTTTCATGAGGAGGAAAGAAACAACAGTTAGCTCAGAAAACTGGATTTGTTTCTTATCAGCAACCAGGTGCTGGTGCTTTATGGGACTACCCAAACTCTTTACCATATGGTTGTTTAAGCTTTCACCAATACTCTCTATCTCCAGAGTCAGGATCTTCCTACACACATCATACTGGTCACTCAATTCTCTCTGGTTTTGCAGCAGTCATCCTCTATGAAGCTTCTGCAACCTTCTACTCCATGTCCATGGTCTGAGAAATTCAGAAAAGAGTCATGCAGGACAGGAGACCCAGCAAAGCAGTTTTCTTTTGAGAGGCTGAGGGCCCAACCACTCTGCTTTCTGTTACACCCTTGCTCAGAGATTCTGAGCAAACTGCCTCAAATTTTCTTCTGGTCTCCCTGGAATGTTTTCACAAAGGAATGTTGAAAGAGTTAAATGCATATTGCTTGGCTACAGGATCACTGAAGAAAGTTATGATAGATAATGCCTGCTAATATATGAAGTACATTAAAAATCTATGCAAGAGTAATGCTAGTTAGACTCACGCTGAGTGCGTAACTATCAACAATGGGATGGTGATTATTGAAGCACACAATGCAGGAGCATTTCCTAGCAGAAAGAGCTATGGCTCATGAAATCATCTCTAAAAGAAAGTTATCAGCAGCCAGGTCTCTGTCAACTGTAAAGCAAACAGAGTATGTTATTACTGACACAGAAATTACTTCTATCTGATTTTGCCTTGGCCCCCAGGAGCTTCCAGTATTCACATGGTTTGTACAGAACTGACAGATATTTGGAAAGTCACTCCCCTATTCATAGTGAATCACTAGTTTTAAATTGTGCTCCCACTCTAAACAACTTTCTTCCTATTTCTGAACCATCAGAGCCTTAACTCATACTCCCGTGCAAAGGGTCCTCTTGCCTAATGGAGTGTATTGGCATGTAGTTGGTAAGTCTCATCCTCTGCAAATTGCTGCAGAAAAGGAATGGAAAAGGATGCACTCAGAAGTGGTTAAAGTTTCAAACCATTGTCACAGGTTTGGATTCTTGAATCTGCTCTTAGAGATTGGTGCCTGCTTATAGAATAGAAGCTGAAGTTTTCCATTTTGCAGCCTTGGAAAAGACCTGCAAAAGGAATAATTTATATTTGATTTGGTTTATGCATCCTACAGTGGTAAGTTAGGAACCTTCTTCACCAGCCATTATGTGCTTAGAAGAGATTTTTGCCTCTCTGGAGAATGAAGCCACTCAGATGAGGTAGCTTAATGAATCCTTTTTGCATTACATGCATTTCGCATGTGTGTAGACAATCTGCATGTACCGGATCTTGTGATTATACAAACTCTCAAGCAGCAAAAGCCCAACAAGTACAGCAACAAAAACAACTAAAACACAGTCTTTCCAGCTGCAAATTTGGTGTGCAGAAGCACACATGTAGGAGTGCAAATCAACCCCTCATGGCTGCTTTCAACTTCCTTTGAAGTCAGTAGCAAAATTCCCATTGAGTTCAATAAGAACAAGAGGCAGCCCTTGAACTTGTAAAAAGTCCTCATGAGGTTTTATAAGCTCTTTCTACAAAACTTTATTCTAGCTGTATATGAAATACATTTTGACCCCATATCCACTCACAAGCTTGTGTGGCTGGTTGAGAATAAGGTGACACCTCCACTCTGCCCAGGCTGTGACTGTCACTCAAGCCCTGGCTGTGCAGATGTCTGAGGGATTTCAGGTTACCTAAGCAAGTTTTGCTTTTCAGAGAAGAGCCACTAAAGAGAGGATGACAGCTCAAATAGCTCATGTCCAGCTATTCAGGAGCAGGTTAGGTCAAGGCTACTTTGATGGTCAAGGCCAAAAGTGGCCACTGATCCAGCCTCCCTCATGACACCAGACACATGACAAATGTACCAGCTAATTCTGCTTAGTTTTGTGGTAGTCTTGGACACAAATCATCACAGAGTATTAATACCAAGACTAGAAAACCTGGCACAGGGAAAGAATTGCATTAGAGCTGTTCCCTTTCACTCTTTTCTGATCCTGTCCAGAGAGTGGTGATGGGCAGCTATTCCTCTGCTTGAGGGTGCTCAGCTGTGAATTCTCTAAGGGATCACTCATGTTGCTTCAGCTGTTCTACATTTATATGAAGTCTCTGCAAATTTGTGAGACAATTTGGGAAAATTATTATACTTGGTACTTTGTCTGGTCTCCAGCTGACTCAGAAAGCATGGTCACTGTGCTTAACCAGTACTGACAGAAGTAATGTTTTAGCCAAAAGCCAGCTGGCAGAAAGACTACCCCAAAAATATGGAAAAGATGGTGATGGGCAAATATAAACACTGTTGGCCCTGGCAGCAGTAGAAGCTTCAAGGCAGTGATTTATACCTCTGTCATCTCTCAGTCTGGTGGCACCCAGATTAGGAGATCCCTGTAGACCAATCAGGAGAAACTCTGGGGGTCCCAGGCAGCTCCATAAAACTGCTGCTCAGAGACTCCATAGTGGCTCTAGAGAAAAGAAACCACTTCTGCCCAAATGCTGGGATCATGAAGATGAAATGCACGAGCAAGTCAACTCAGTCCAGACTACGTAGCCCTGTACTTTGGCCCTAAAAAAAATAAATTATCAGACTGATTCACAATTCATATTCTCATCTTGAAAACTGCCTTATGGGAATTTCTCTACAAAATATGCAGCAGGACAGAGACCAGAAAGAAATGGCTGCTTTATGGTTGATTCATCTACAAAAAGAAGAATCTTCTGTTATTTAAAATATTTACACAAAAAGAAATTTTCTTGGATTTTTGAAATCTCCCTGATTAATTTGTACCCAAATACTGAAAGAACTACTTCAGGAAGACAGACACTATCATGTCCAGGTATTTAAGTCCTTTGATTATCTGGAACAAAGGCAAACGTTTTGTGGAAAAGTACACATTAGTAGGCTGAATTCATTAAATGCTAGTAATTTTAGCCCAGGTTAAAGCATCTGAGCCCTCAATGGGTTCAAGGGCACAGTATTAATCAACAAAGAAAGTTTCTAATCGAATTTGGCCTTGGGAAATTTTCTTATATATTCTTTCTGGGTGATGTTATTGTTTTTGGGGAGCTTATCTACTATCTTGCTGGGAACAACGATCCACTTTAATAAAGTGCCTAAAATAATGTAATAAACACACAGCTTATATCAATAGCATCATATTTCCCCACACAGTATTTGTGTGTGGTTTAATTAGATGGAAGGATTACAGGAAAAGTTTGTGTCATAATGATTCTTTAAAGCGAAACCATAGATCAAAGTTCATAGCTGCCAAATATACAACTTTCAAAACAAGCTCAAGTGCTGCTATTAATCATGGCTGCTGGGGGATTTGATGACAAAGATTAAACTGCTGTAAAGGATACTGCTGTGCATCAGATTCTTGCAACTGTCATCAAATAGTCTGCCAGCTATTAACAGGTCAGAAGAGTTGTCCAGCATTTACCATGGGTGGCTCTGTCACTGCAGTTGGTGAGGCTGTCTATGCCATGGTGACAACCAGTGACACCCTCCCAGGCAGACTTTTGTGGGTTGTTATTTTTTATAGTGTGGCTGAAGCCTTAAGGTCTGCCTGTAGAGCAAACAAGAGGGAAGCTGCACAACCTCAGCCTCAAAGCCCTGTATCCTCACAGGAGCATCCCTTGTGTGGAATATTTTCTCTCTTACTTTTCACATGGAGCACCTTCTCCTAACTGCATGTTAAGAGTGCCCACCTGTGGAGCTGAAGTGTTGTAAATTCACTCCTAGTTTATTTCTCAACAACCACTCTGCATAGTTAAGCCCTCAGAGAGGACCTCAAGAAGCAGCTTTTGTCCTATTTACAATTACACCTACCTTCTCTCCTTCCACACTGGATCATGTAGTACCCCTGTGGGAAGCTACAGCTCTCACTTACACCGAAACATAATATGAAGGAAGTACACAAAGCATTCTTTGCAGGGTGGGAGCCAGCAAGCTGTGGGCCACCAGCTAGAGCTCTGTGGTGGGTCATCGATGGCCATTAGATGGAACATAGAGAGCTGCTAACCTACAGACCTACAAAGTGCTGCTGTCCTGCCCATATGTAACAGTGAGCTTGAGAAGGGGCCTTTCTGAGCTTCAGCTCTGCCAAGGCTGAAACTGGTATCACTGTCTTGCACCGAGCTGGTGGTGGAACAGATGTGAATGACAGTCGCAACAGCAACTGGAGATTCAAATCCAAAACCACAGATCTGACTGCAGTCTTCAAAGTTGAGGGGAGCTACAGATCTGAATCCAAACTGCACAGCTGCGGCCAGCTATAAAACAAACTTCTCTATATAATGGGTTTAATTCTAATTACATCTAAATATCTGTCATCTCTGGGAAAGTTTGAAGACACATCTGGCTGGAAATTTATAAGCATCATCTCACCTTTGCTAATAGCATCTTTAAAAAAAACCCAAAAAACAAAAAACAAACCAAACAAGAATGCAAGAATGTTAAGACTTAAAATGGATGACATTCAAACTTAGAAGTAGTTCAGCTTACCAAAAGCTTTCACTCTACCTAACACTTCACAGATCACTCCTTAATCTAACTGTTCTGTTCTCTGCTGAATGCAAGGATGTGACACCAGACAGACCATTTTTAGATATTCATGATGGTATATTTTGATGGCTAAACAGTCCTTACTTATAAACCAGTCTTCATTTTCCTTTTTTTTTTTTCCCAAGGCTCCTCTCTTTCCACAAAAAATTTAGTGTGGGACTGGAACCTTCAGTGCTATAGCACATAGATATTTAGTCCACTTCTCACCTTCCCCAAAATGTTCAGGAAATTAATACACCCAATAATAGCAAAGTGAAATAAATGTCTGCTTAGATAATTGCTTTTATAGTCACTGTAAGATGCTCTTTAGTTACCACCACAAGGGTAACTGGATTGCATGGTCTTGGCCTGTAAAGAATTCTCCCCAAAACCTGGTCTCTTAACACAGATTTGAGGTCTGTTTAACACTTGTGAGACTCCACTTCTGCACAGGATTACTAGAACCACATAAATGGCATTTGCTTACACGTCCTTGTGTGATACTGACAACACCCTGCCTGAGTATGTTGCAGGGAATCCCTGGTGCTCACTACATCCATCAGTGAGGCCTTATCACACACCAACAGCAAACGTCTGGGGGATGTATCAAAGGCCTTTGCAGATGTCTCTGGAAGCATTAGTGTCCATATTGCACTTCAAAGAATACAAAGACTATCTGGGAACACTTCCCTGAATTGGGACCCATTTTTCTGCTTTTCTGGTTTCAGCCATCTTACATTTAAATATGGCATCTGGTTTTCTTCTTACTGAGAGCCATATACCAAGTATAGCAACCAGGAAAGGGTGGGGAGGTGTTTTCCTTTGGGTTACTGAAAAACATTGCCTGAGGAATGGAAACACTGCTTTGATTGTGATACAACCTCTATTTTTATTACTTTTCTCTGTAAAATACAATAAAAACATTGTGGGGAAGTATATAGTCAATTATCTGCAGTGGAAAGGATACACCATCCATTGGCAGGGCTTCTGGGGGATGGAGCAGCAAGTTGCAACCTTGTCTTGTCTTTCAGTCTATGCCTCAAAAACTACAGAATCACAAATTAAAAAACAAAATACGAGAATGTGAAATGCAAAAAGCCAGTTATCCATCTGAAAAACATCACAAACGGACAGAAAAATGGCCAAGACCATTATGACTACAGCTGCTGTGTGGGTAAAGCACTCTGGAACAGAAAGGGGGATGTCTTAGGGTCTGGAAATGTGGTATCCATAAAGCTCAAGTCAGTGGCAACATTACCACTGGCCACAGTGGGTCCAGGTTTCCTTCAATGTGCTCTAAATTTATTCTTGGCTCTCTATTATAGCATCTAAATAAAACCAGTGGTGTGCAAATGAATATAAGGGTGTGGATTAGTCAAAGTGGCAGCGGCATTGACAAAGGCCAAGTCTGTCTGGGTTATGCTTAACTTTCACTGCCATGGCCCAGCTTTCTGGTAGAGCAAGGATTTTCACATCACACTTCAGCCTTCCTGGCTAGCCTTTGATGTCAGTTCTCAGTTTAGGCTACAGCCTCCTGTGAGAGGTGCACTGACATGTGCTTGGATAGAACTGTACATTGTGGGTGCCACCACAGCACCTGTGACATTCCAAAAGTGTGTGGTGGCACTGCAGGCTCCATTTGTGTGATCTCCATGCCTCCTGCCACTCTCTGCTGCAAAAATGGAGCCCAGATGCTTGTCTTGAAACCTGGGTGCTACCTCCAACATTTAGAAAGGCCTCAAAGCAAAAAATTTGAATTTTATCCATCTCATGGAAGCTTCATGTTCATTCTGCAGTAGTGGAAGATATGAGATATTAACTATTTAAGTGCCAATAAACCTTTGAAGGTGACACACAAATGAAATTCAGGTGAGTGTTTCTATATGCCCACAGTATTTGAGCAGATTTACTGATGCTTCTTAAAAACATTTACTTTATGGACTTCAAATTCTAAAATTGAGGTAGAAGATTAAAATTCTCATTTTGTTGTAATTGCTCTCTTTGGGGACCAGATAACTTTTATGGTCAACTCAGCACTGCTTTTCAAGAGTAAGTGGTGAATACATAGGATTTCAAGAATAAGTGATGACTGCAAAGGACTTCTTTTTTTGGATAGCAAACATCTTTTCAGAGGTTGAACACAACAGCAGTGAGAAAAGGCATTTAAAGCAACTTGAATTTCCAGAAATGTTATTTCCTAATGATGCCAGTCATCACATATTAGAAGTGTGTGTCACCTTGTCAAGTCAATGTTTGGAATCAACCATGTAACTGAGGAATATGATGGAATATAAGGCAAAAATGAATTTTCCTGTAGTATTTGCATGTATCAAATTGGCATATCTACAACTTTGTGTTAGATACAAGGCAAAATATTGAATCTTGAGGATCAGAATAATGAAGAGCTCAACTGACAAATTAACAGGTTTTGTCATCTGAAGCCCAGAGTCAGCCCCAAAAAAGAACTAACTCATTATGATGAATTGCAACTTTTTTAAGCATATTTCTATACAGATTATTTAGATATATTATCTTTACAAGAAAAATATACCCATATAACTTGTGAGCTACTTCTGAGGATTATTTGTATTTTTTTCTGTTGAACTGCTTAAGGTACAGGCTTACTAGCAATAATGACAACAATGTCCATGACTTTCAAGTTGCTGCAGTTGTCTCTCTGCTGAAGCAGAAATGAGCCCTCTTAGAGTCTGATGGTGCTAGAGAAAAAAATAAAATAAAATCATAATAAAAAAAGGACTGTTGTCTTATTAAAAACAGAAGCTTTCATTCTCCCTGGAGGCCTGATATTTATGATCAAGCATTTCATGTCTACTTCTCTTGCCCTAATTCTGGTCATTTGCAACAATGCTGGTGTTAAGTGACTACGAAACCCTAGGCTCTGAAGTAATCAGATTTTCATGCCCTGTGCGCTACGTCACATGGAATCGTTTATTGCAGTACAATAGGAAATAAGGCCACTGTGCCTAACAGTATCCCTGGAGGGAGAAATGCTGCTCATTGCTGAGTAACAGTATACCCACATGATTATTGGTTGTAAATTCTGCCTTCAAAATCAATGGCTTTTTGCATTTAGAACTAGCAGAAGCAAAGGGCAATTACCAATGAAATACAGAGAGAGAAAAAGCTCAGAGTACCAAGCTCCTGCTCAAGAAACTGGTCATGTGGTAGTGCTAACTTCTCAGATCCAGTTGATACAGGGCAGCTGAACTGGTCTTGGCATCTGGGATAACATGGGCTGTGAGAAGTACCAAAGTTCCATCACTGGCTAAAGATCCTGGCAAGCAGCTCAGTCCCTTTTCCCCACAAAAAACCTCACAGCTCTGCTTTCAGCCCACTATCTCCTTATACACAGCATTTGTTGGGACGATTCTTTTGCATAGAAATAACAAGAGAGGTTCAACTGCAGGTGGTTAAAGAATTGTGGACTTGTTGGGCTTGCTGTATTAAGTCTCTGAAATTCAGAACTTACCTTTGAGTCACTGCCTTTGGTTTGAAGCTGTAGTGAAAAAAATAGGCCCAAGCCTCTCAGTTTTCCAAATGTAGTAAAAAGTGTTTGAATACACACTTTAATATATTTTCTGTGGCACTTTTGTAAAATACAGATATATAATTATAGATATAATGCATATATAGCATTTACTGTATTGATAAAAAGCTAGTCTTTTCACAATGACAAACCAGTATTTACAATATGATTCAAATTTTAAGGAACAAATAAAACAATATTGTGTGGTTATATGATAAGAATAATTTGAGGAAAAATAAGAGACCAGTTCTAAAAAATTCCCAGACAATAAAGTACATAGGCTTGACAGGAGCACCACTATGGAACATCCATGCACAACCCTTTTTTTTTCTCTCCTTATAGGAACATGCATGATTTAGCTCTTCCACATTTCTACCTAGTCACAGCTCTTAAGTTGATATGGCTATTTATTTTTTTTCAAGTATGGATTAGTTGTACCATCTTTCCATTCAAGTGCTTTTCCAACTGCAAAATTTGGAAGTTTTTCCTAGATCAGGAATAACTATACACAAGTCACTTCTTAATTTAAACCAATAGAGCTATGACAATTTGCATAGCTGAAAATTTTCTTATCATCTTCTACACATCTTAGAACCATTTCACAAACCTATAGCATGAGTTTGAACAGCATTTTTAGCATTGCAGGTCTTTTCTAGGAAGTTTGCATCAAAGGACACTGCACTGCCAAGACCAGCAACAGAGCTGAAGTACATGAATTTACTTTTTTATCCTCATATATGAACACCATCCAGCCATTCATCTGTAACATACTGTCCACAGCACAGCAAATGTAAAGATGATCTTCATCTTCAATGTACTGTCACCCCTTCCTCAGAGGAAGAGAAGTGCTATCATCACATTTTTCAGAAGAAAAAAATCTGATAGAGACTGAGTGAACTTAGGTTTACTCAGAAAGGTCACTTAGAAAGTTTAAGACAGCAAAGAAGCAGGCCCACATCACCTGAATTGCATCATCTTCTCTTTCTAACTTTGAAAAAGAACTTTATATGTATCTTTAACAGAAACAAATACATAACCAATAGAAATAAAGCATTCTTCAGGCACAGGCTTAAAGATTGCTGTTCTATTCCCAGATAAGAGGAGGTAGCAAGAGAGCTGTTTCTGCATATATTATTTCCATCCCACTGAAGAAATATTAGCTGAAATGAGTCTTTTTTGAAGTGAGAGTGGGTAAGCCCACTATTTGCCTGAAAAGATATAAGAACGCGTGAGACACATAAAAATTCACCTTCACCAAAAAATCCAACAAACATAAACCTGAACGACCTTAATCTCCTTTAATGCTGACTGGGGAAGCGTTTTCAAGCACATCTGTACCCACCTTAGAATGCCTTTACATCACCTGCACAGTATAAATTAGGATTGGCATACTGTTGGAGATGACCTGTTCTGTCAAGCACTAAAATTTGTTTTCCAACCCCTGTGGCTCAGCTCTGACAGATGGGCAGCTGAGAGGCAGCTGTTGCAGAAGGACTGATACACACCTGGGCTGTGCAGGTGCAGATGAGGGCAGAAATTTCACCATGATGTCTCCCTGTGTCCTTGGGACTTTGGAGAAGTCTGGTCAGGAGCAGATGGTGATCTACATTCTTACAAGTGCCATTTAGAAACCAGGGGTGGGAATGAAAGAAACTTCTCCTATTCCAAGACAAAAGCAGAGCAACAGGAAGGCAGCTATGACAACATTCTGCTTCCAGAAACACTTTTGGGCAAACTGGCTCATCTACCTACTTGATACAGGTGATGCATTTTTGAAATACTGAGGATGCAGGACCTATTGCCCTTATTAAAAAAAAAAAAAAAAAAAAACAAAAAACAAAAACAACCAAGCAAACACAAAAGAAAAAAACCAAACCCAAAACATGTCACACAAACAAAACAGGTAAAACCAATAACGGAATTTTTCATCCTGCTCACTTCTTTTTTTTTTTCCTAAATCAAACTGAATTTTCCTTTAAAAAAGTAAAAATACAAAAACAAAGATACATTAGAATATTCTACTGTCCAGTAAATGTCTTATAGGCAATATTTATGGAGGAAAAATATGCATCAAGCCCTACCTTTGACAAAAATTAAGCACCCCAACATTAATTTCATACAAAGGAATGCTGCTTCTAGTGCTGTTGACTTGAATTATTCCTATCACCACAATTTGAATATTCATTATTTGTCCTCAAATATATAACCATAAATCTAGACTAATGCTGAAAAAAACAAATTCTAGTGAGAATGATGTGCCATTGATAAGCTAAAACCAGCATATCATGAGAAGGCAAACTAATCTTTCCATTTACTTTGTAGGCTGGATACTTGATGCTTAGCACTAAGAAGTCCAAATAACCTTTGTATCCCTTATAACAGAAGAAACTTGTAAAATGCCTTTGGTGCATCAGCTTATTGTATGAATGTTTTAAAGAAACTCGCTAGTACTATAGAAAATATAAGTGGGCTTTTTTGTGTTGTTTAATACTCCAAGTGTCACTTCATTCTTTAAAGGGGTTAGAACAGAGGAGGGGGAAAGGGGAGGAAGTCTTACTTAATTTGTTGCATATGTCCCAACGTGTTATACAACTAAGTGTATTATACCAGAAAACTAAAGCAGTCTGCACCGTAGCAAACTCTGTGTAACTCAAAATAGAAGAATAATCTGGCCAGAAGCAAGTCAAAATTTCAGTGAAACTTCCTCTCATATTATATATACACACACTTTACAAGCTACATCGAGTGTCCTTTCATATTCCAAAAGAAATACATTGCAGACACCAAACATACTGTACTTTTACTTAAAGGCTTCATCAAACCATATGTGCAGACACTTGAGAAGACGAGAGTGTCAAGCTTCCTAGGGTCCTAGAGTCAAAGAAATTCTGCTGCCCCCCACTGCTAAGTAAGTGCACTCCTTCCACGGGGGGCAACATCTGCCGATCCGTCATGGTTCCACTTGGCGAGGACCCCAAGAAACTTCCTTGGGAAGAAACGATTTTCTCAGGACTGGCAGCCAGTTTAGGGGATGTGGAAAAGTTATATCCATAGAGCGCACAGGGACTGTGCAGTCTAAACGTGTTGTAGGAGCCTTGGTGGGTCTGGTTAGTGGTAAAGGCATTGCTGGATGGGGAAGGCATGATGTACTGGAGCTGTGGAGACATCCCTGAAATCTGCATGGATAAGCCAGTCTGCGGGCAGCTGAAGGCATCCCCGTCACTGCCACTCATGGACATATTCACAGTTGTGCTACTGGACACGCCGACGTAGGAGGGAGTCCTTGGGGCAGCGAAGGTCTCGCCGCCCTGGTTGGTGAGCCGGTTGTAGGTCTCAGCCAGGGAAGTGCTGTATCTGTTCAGCGCCAGGCCCGAGCGCGCACAAGCGGTGTAGTCAGCTGGAGCAAGGGTGCACAGCTGGCTAGTGTTGGGGCTGAGGTGGAAGGCTGGAGAGGAGCAAGGGGAGCCCGGTAAAAGGTGAGGGTGGGTAGATGGCACTCCACTGCCAGATCCCTGGAGTAAAGTAGAGGAACCTGCATTTCCTGGAAGAGAATATTACAGTGTGAGAAGCACATTGGGAAAGGTCCACTTCCTAGGTGAAAGATCAAGACCTTTGTCTTTTATAATAACCCTTGAGATGAAATCCAACTCATATTAATTAAAAACTTTTACAGACATGTGCAGGAAAATGTGTGAGTGAATCACATGCATGTTTCTAAAGAAACAACTTGACCAAGAAAGAGAATTTAAGTTATGTTTTTACAACCATCGCTCAGTAATTAGGGCTCCTGTCCAAAAGGTTAACTGCTTCTTATATGACATGGAAGAAAATTTCATGGCAGTTAAGACTTAGCCAAGTGAGTACCCTATCACAGGAAGCCTTCTTAAAAATTATGATTTTTGGGTTGTCTATGCTCTTGCTACAGTGCAGAATGTGTTTCAGTGCCTGTCACTGTCAGAGCACCAGCTGAGGAACAAGCTCCTTTGCTCGGAGACTCTCACAGATAACAGCTTTGGGAAAATTCCCAACTTCAGAACAAAAAAACTTCTGACTTCAAACCAAAAAAATTCTGAGAACAACCAAAAAATTCAGAACAACTTCAGGAAAAGTGTGAGCTGAACACTGCCCATAGCTGCTTCATCTCTTGAATGGGTAGGTTTGCAGCAAACTGTTTGCAAATTGTTCATTTACTGATATCAGAACTTTATATTATGAATACCAGCGCTGAATGCTCCTGAAAGCACACTGCTTGCCACAGGTGAAGTCTTTTCTCAGGACTAAAAGTTTCTCAGCTGCAAGGAAGATTTCCTTTTCTTAAAAGATTGCATCTTCCCGAAAACTGAGCATGGAAAAATTAACTGGGGCCTTTTACAGTCTCCCATGCAGAAGACACTAACAAGGAAGACCTCCTGTTTATGAATCACATTAACAATCTGACAGATTGTTGCTGCAAAGAGAGAAGTTCTGTCAGTAAGTTAACAGATTATCATAATAGGTGAGCTAGTAAAAAGAAATATACATTATTAAAGAACACTGCCTGCTGCTGCTTCTCTGTGAACAGGACACCACAATCACAAGGCATCATTAGGCACTACCACATTACAGAAATGATAAGACACATTTTTCTTTTAATCTCTTTTAATTCTTTTAAGTGCCCATCCCCTACCTGAAGACGGGCACTTTCAGTGTTAACAACCAGGACAAATTTCTAATGGGGTCTTTCACAAAGTCTCTATGTCCAAGGTATAGATGACTAAAGATTTTGCAAGTTTCCATTCCCAGAATATCAAGGACTTCAACAATCTTCTTAACCTCGGACACCAGCAGAAAAGGAAGCAAGAATCTCACGGTGGCAGCAGTTCCCCTGCTCCCAAACAATGCTCCTACACACAAACAGCCAATAAAGCTGCTCTGTCTCCTAAATGGATTAACTGCATCATCAGTTGCCTTTCAGTCTTACACAGTCTGACAAGGTATTTCAGGTCTCATTCTGTCTTCTCATTAAAGGCCTTTTTGATGAGACCATCCCTCACCCCCATGCTATGCCCAAAACTCTGACAACAACCATCCAATGTGTCTATGATTTGGCACAAACCTTCCTTTTAGTTCCCCACATCAAGGACTGATACACAAGATTTCTCAAAGGAGTGAACCAAAACGCTGACAAAAGTGATTTCTCTGAATTTCTCTAAGTTCTGGGTTTTTGCTCTGAAGATGTTTAACAACTTTTCAATCAATACATTATCAAGAAACCAGACTGGATGTTTGTCAATTTGGTAGCAGAAAATGCAAAGAATTGGGAGCAATACATCTGATTTAGCTGGGAAAAGGCCAAGAGGTTTTCTATGTGCATTGGAGTATACTCAGGAAATAAAAAAAGTCAGAAAAGAGTACAGAGATTCCGCTCTCTGTCCAAATGGGCCATTTAAATATTTTTCTCATTCAAGACACTACCTGCACAACAGGGAAAGTGGAAAGAAAGAGGTTTCCAACAAAGAGCGAGGAGCAGAAAAAAGCAAAACTGAGAGGCGATCCATTTCTTTAAGCTCTAGGATGCCGATAAAGTTTGTTGGCCCATTTACTAAACAATTTTCAGGTCTTTAAGAATCCAGAAGGGGTTCTAAGAAGAAAACAAATTAAGCTTCTTCCTATTTACTCATTATTTAAGAGAACATTTCTTCTCTTTTTTTTTCCTTGAAAGCACAAGTAATTCCTACACTGCAGTTTGCATGTGTACGACAGAAGTCATCTGTAAGTGATCTCTACGTTTTGTGTCCAGCCAGAGCATAACACTAAGGAGTAGGCTACTCAATCCTTTAATAACTAGCATTCTCCTCCACATGTGATCTGATTTTTCTTTGCAATCTAACATTTTTATTCCCATGGTGGTTGAGTTAGCATTAGTTTTTTAACTTAGAATAACTGATGAGAGGGGATGGCTGTACTGTGGTTAGTTGGTTGTTTTTGCCTTGTGAGTGACACACTTACCTAAACTTTCATAAGGTATGATGGGCAAAGTTTCATCTTTCATTTTTGTTTTGAAAGAACACAAAGACACTCGTTACCTTGTTTGGGTATCCCAGGTATGTCTTCAAATGTAAGTGTCCTCAGAGAAGGTCTCCAGAAGGCATAAGACTCTACCAAAGCTTCCAGTCCCATTCTATTCAGAACAAAAGAACCATGGTGTCATGAAAACAAGATGTATTTTGCCACACGTCTCTGAATACTCCACCTCAGAAACATATAAACATTTCAGGATTATTTTCAAGTTGAATTTACTTTTTAGAAAAGAGCCTTACAGCCCATCCATGAGACCACAGGGACCTGCAACCACTGGGCTGCACAAAGTGTTTTCCAATTCCACAGGCCTGGCTCTCTATTTCAATATTTTTGGCCTTTTGGGAGGGCTGTTCGAGTGAGAAGATTTAGCTAAAATTATTTTAAGTGTTTTGCTAGTATATTTCTTAAAGAGATCATCCCTCTGGCAGTTAAAGTTTTAAGTGCCAGAGGGATGATCTTCTATTTCTTCCTGGAATAAAGGTGATCCACTGGCAACTTCTATTAAAACAGGATTCCCAGTCACTACTGATGAGCTGGAAAAATCGCACTTAGAACTAAGCAAGGCAAGGATGTACAGCTATTTTGCTACCAAAATCATGTGTAAAAAAAATGTTGTTTTGCTAAGCAAAATACCTTTAGAAACTAAAAGTTTTCATTCATTTTCTTGCAACAGTGTCCTGAGAAATCAGAACTGTGTAGACAATGGTGTCAGACACTGTTCAGAAAACTCTCTGCTTCCTGAAGATAAAGGCCCATTTGTTTTCTGACAATTATTTATGAATAATACACCTCAGAGGTACACAAACTTAGAGGTACAATTTTGGTGTTATTTTTGGCTGCTGGGCCCCAGAGGCCTGTTGAGTGTCAGCATCAGACACACACCAAATACAAGTGCTTGCCTTTGAGCAGCAGTATTTGTAAACTTGAATTATGCAACCCAGTCTGAAGCAACCGACATGTTCTGATACTACTCCTTCCAGCAGGAACACAAATGCCTGTCAGGAAACACTTATAAAACGTTTATTAGCTGAACCTGGCCTAAAAAGATAGCCTTCATTTTCTGCAGTAATGGTGAATTTTCATTTCTAGTTAAAGTGGAGATAAAAGCCACCTCCTGGAGGAATGTAGCCAAGGCGATAATTTATACAAGATGCCTTTGAAAAATTTCCACATTTTATCAGCACCCTAATTTGTGCTATCAAATGCCCAAGTTTATTTAACAAAACAGTTATGTTTTTCCCCAAAGTATTTAAAGGGAGAAATTCTGGTCCTTTCCTGAGTAGAAGTTTTTATAGGGTCAAACTTAAGGCCCAACTGAAGAATGAAACTATTCTCAGCACCTGAATTCTGTCACACTTTGCAAATGCACTGAGAATGTTTTTAAAAGGTGAAGCTACTGATTTCTGTAAAATGACCTGTGGGACTGAACAGGAATGACCTAGAAGGGCATATTTTTAATTAAACTGAATTACTGCATGCAGCAGTGCAGAGTGAGACAGCTGCATAAAAACAATATTGAAAAGTTTGGTATAACTTAACCACAATATTTTTTTAAACTTGTTGCAGACTAAAATGCCTCAATGATAAACACACCAGCTAGAACAATGAGGATAACAGAACCTTAACATTTAATTTCAGTATTTAGTAGCAGAGCAAAATAATAATCCACTGAGTATACCAATAGAAATTTTCCCTGACAATTAAAATACTGAGCTGAATTGCCAAACATGCTTATCCAGAAATGCAGACTACAAAAGAAAACAGTGATAGCGACTTCAGTAAAACAATGTCAATTCGCAACAAACAAGAGTTTGCAGAGTCAATTCTGTAACGAGTGTGTTTGTAGATTAAAAGCACTCAGACCTCATCTAAAGGCTGCTCCAAAACATTTTAGAGATGCTGACTCTTCCTTCAGAACTTGCCTTCCTAATCCATTTCCATAAAAAATAACTTTCAATCAAAATACCTTGCTTTTTTTTCCAATGCCTGAACCAGACTATTCCTAGCAGCCAAACAAAAAACCCCTCTCTGGAGACACCCAGTCCCATAACTGTATTTGTGTGGTTGCAGATGCAGCACTATTACATCATCCTCAGGTAATTCCAGAGCTGTCCCACCACATTACAACCTGTTCAAAACTAATTTCTGAACAATTCTTTCCTTGCTGTCTAAAAGGATATCTTCTCTTGTTTCTTATGGAAGAAATTCTAAGTCCACCTAAATTTGCACTTTTCAGAGGATCAGGGTTTCGCACTTCTTAGGAGATTCCATTGTACTTATTTTATAGTTCTGCAAACAGCAAGCACAGCAGAGACACAGCCTAGGAGAGAGAGAGCTTTCAAACACAGCACGTATGGCAACCCTTCTTCTTCCTAAAGTACACACAGCATGTTTTGCTTCTCCAGTCACTGCATTTACCTGGAAGCTACTGTTCACTTCATTTCTAACCAGAAACCTAGAAAAGAGGGCAAAGCTCTATTTGTGTGAGTGGCCAGAACATGGATACTTATTTCTTGCTAGAAGACAAAATCTCAGACATACTAAAAAGAATAGAATTCATGTAAGTCTTTGCAACTACGTCATCCCTTCTATAAGTAGTCATTTTCCAAAAACTACTGTCATTTACTGTCCAGCTTCAGGTTTTATGTAACTTGGGTTTTATGTAAAACAGGCTTTAATGCTGTAACTTCTGCTAACAGAGAAGCTCAATAAAACAACTATCAAAAAGAAACTCTCTGATCATTCCTACCAGCACAGTTTGCTCCCTTCTCTGCAAGGCCTGGTCATAAATATAGCAGCTGCAGACACCAAACACAATGTGGTAGCTGGAACTGATGTATACTATACACCACAATGAAATACTGCTTGGTTTTTTTTTAGCTGAAATGGTTTAACATACAATTCAAAACAGGCTTAAGTAGCTTGCAATAAACAGTCATTGGATAAAATACCTCATTGGCACTGGCAGCCTGGACCAGACCTAAGTCTCCACTTTGCACTACACAGATTTCCCACTGCTATTTTGAAAGATTCATGGATCAAGAGAGAATAAGCAATTAATCAGTCCATCCACCACAGAAGAGGTGGAAACCAGGCTCAGTTCAAGGTCTTCTATAGCCTGCTAGAAAAGGTATTCACCTAGGAAGAAGATTTAAAACTCCTTAGACTAAACAGACACTTGAATACAGGTCTCCCACCTCCTAGGCAAGTGTACTAAACATAAGGTTACTGCACAAACCAGTTTCTCTCCCTTAATGAGGAAACAAGCCATTAACCCATCCTATGAGCCCCTTACTTGCAAGAGAACCTGAGCATGTAGTTTGACAATGGTATCTGCAACTTGTCTCCAGCCAGGAGAAAGAGGAGATTTCAAGCATAGCCTGAAATCACGGACCTGAATATGCATTAAGTCCATTTGCAGCCTCCATGATGTGTCACTGCTTCCACTGAAAGGAAACTTGAGCACATGAGTCAAGCCAAGTGCCAGTCTGTTCCTGACCTAGATGGTCAGAGGTGTAGCAATGGCAATTCACCACAGAGAACATTGCTGGGAAGTCTCAGTGGTCCCTCAAGGAGTCTGAGTTCTCAAATTAGTTTTTCTGTAAGTGCAGGTGTTGGCTTTGAACAGCCTTCACAAGCTGATTCTGTCAGCAGGAAGAAGCCCAGCTCCTCCCCAACACCTACCTGTTACGGCCCGAATCTCTAAAGCCTTTGGCGAATGGGTTCCTATCAATCTTCAGACGAGTGATCTGTGAATATTAATAAGAAAAATTATTGCCTGTAAACTCAGATAAGTAGCACAGAAAACAGCTCTCCTGACAGAAAAAAAGCTGACAGAGGAAATATCTTCATATTTGAATGGTTTAAGATTGCTGTCCTGAAACATAGCAAAATAAGGACCAATCTTCTGATCATTATTTTTGCACATCCCTGGAGATGCTAATAGGTATTTAAAGCTGTCAAATGGCATTAGGAATTACTGAGAAAAAACTTCAGGCAAATGTCATTCTTCATTTAAGAGAGTTCACTGTCTAACTGCAATAAAATTTAAATTAAATTTTATTTCTGTACTGGTCAAGAGGGGAATGTGAAAAGAGAGATTATCTCTAGGTTATTATCCTCCATGGAAAAAAAAACCCAAACCAAACCAATCTACCAAAAACCCAGCAAAACACACCACATCCCAAATAACTGTAAATTATTTTAATAAATGGGAAAATCACCAAAAACTTATATTTCAGTATTTACATAGCTCTCCTGTTCCTCTCTCTGTGAAGTTATCAATGAGTATTTCAAAATTTAAAAAAACACAGCTGCAATAATTTATATGGAAGTAATAAAATGTCACAATAATAACTATGTATGCTGAAACTTAAACGAGAGGTAGAAAGAGCTGAGTGATACAACCTGCAGTTCACTTTTGACTTTGAATCCATGTGGACCCAGATAAATTGTCCTTAATAATATAGGCTGAATGCAGTTAATAAAAACAACTACAACTTTCTTCAGAACTCAGCTTCTCTGTTAAGGTCCTGGGAGTATTAAAAGCACTGGAGTCAGGAACAGAAGTGCTTTAAAAAGTCTAAAAAGTCTTTAAAAAGTCTAACATATCCACATTTAAAGGTACAGAAACACCTTTAAAAACTAGACTGCTCTTTGCCTTGTTCTTCAATACTGTGTTTATAATCAAGACACCATTAAGCATGCTAATTGGACTGTGTGATCTTCATAATAATAAGAAAGATTTTTTTTTACATGCAGCGTCTCTGAAGGCTCAGCTATGGCCTCCAGGCACTACAGCAATACTAACAGTGAAAACTACTTGTAGTAAAAAATTGATAGCTCTATTTTCACAAGTGATATAATGACAGTCTACTTTTCTCCTATCTCTTACATCTCTGGTCTGCTCTGAAAAGCCCGAAAAGTGCTAACCAGAAAGCCTGAATTACCTGTTGATTTTGGTATGCTGTGACAGTAGTGAAGACTGTCTCAGGGAAGGAGAAGGCTTTCACCCCCTCTCCCGAGGGGATGGGCTTGACAGGGGACAGATCATCGCCGCAGTCTTTTCGGATGACGTGGACACGAGGCTGATATTTATGCATAGAGTGAAGGATAATCTATGCAGTCATGCAAGGAAAAAGATAACATTTGTTAGAAAGGACACCCTGCTGTTTCAGGACTAATAGCTTTTTGGAACAGGTTATGGTATGTGTTTACCATGCCACTTACTGGAAATCAAATGTTTTCCTTAACCTCTGAAGGTTCTTGTTACAGTAGTCTAATCCCTGTGCATTTATGTTATTACCAACCCTAAGCTTTTAAAAATTATGACTCAGGAGCTCCAAATTCAGAGATTGGCTTATTGGAAACTGGCTCAAAAAAAGGAAAAAAAAAAGAAACCCAAAAAACAAAAAGAGAATTCAGGAATGAAGTCTAGGTCCCACAAGAATTATGAAAGTTTTGTCACTTTTTTCCACTGAAGTCTGGATTTGACCTAACAGGATTAACAGCAGCAGAATTTTGCCTTTTGTTTTTGGAATCTTCAGGATGTACTACTAGAGCAATTTTTTTTCCTTATAGCCCAAAGGCTGGAAACAAATCTTGGTTGGAACACAAGCTGAGACTCTCACACTCTGAAGAAGCATAAAATTAAGAGTAAAATGATAACAAAATCCAAAACTCTAAAGTGTTAATAGCAATCGATCCATAAAACAGACAGTGAATTTCAATTAAAAAACCCTCCCAGCATACAAAAAAACTGAATCAAAAATAAATCATAAAAGAGGAGTGGATGCATACTGCATAAATTAAACACACAGACACCTCTTGGTACTTTACCTCTATTTTAAAGGAGATTTAAAATACAGAATTTTTCCTCTATTTTACTCCACTTCAGCTAACACTGATTACACTATTAAAATAAAAAATTTCAAGAAAAAAAAATTGAAGTTCAGCTATTATTGTTGGAAGACCTAAGAAATTAGTACCTTGATAAATAAATAGTCCTATGGCTATTGGCCTGTGGAACCACTAATCAACATTCTGGGGAAGCTTTTTAATTTCCTGCTCTGTGAGTAGGCTCAGAATGTGCGTGTGCTCAAGCACTCAACAGAGCCCCTATGTCAGACACCATGGAAGCTCATTCACCCAAATTATATAGGGGACGTTACATTTGTTTGGATAAACTAGAGTTTGGCTAGTTTAATACACTTGGTCCTGGCCAGATTACATGACCCTGTTTTGGTAAGGCCAGTTTCTGGATAATCAGGGGTTTTATTAGCCCTTAAGTAAGGTTTTGACAATGACATCACAGGCTCCAATTAATTTGCTCAGGGAGTGCCCTATGGATGTTCTCATAGGAAGTCTTTTTCAAGTTTCTGAACAGACCAAGATTTTTTATTGTGCAGAAGTGTTTTCTCTTTTACAACACTCCTTTCAGTTCTCCAATGGCAAAGATCTACAAAATGAAAATGCAGAGAGGACAGCACATTCCTCACCCTGTTTCCCTCTGAACACCCAGTGGTACCAGGGGAGATGCTGGTGCAACAGAAAAAGAAATTATCAAGAAAAGATATTGCACAGTTCAAATCCACTGCAATTCTGTGCCTTGCCATTTGTCTGGGTGCCACTGAGCATGCCATGTTCTCTCCCACATGGATTACTTCACCCCAGCAGCTCTGTGGTGCAAACCACTGCTGGCCCACACATCAGTGATAACCCTGGCAGCTACAGAGAGATCTGCTCACACATCAGAACAAATGATATCAAAGCAGCACATGGATGAACACCTCCCACTGCTTATCTGGGTGGCTATTACAGCTAAACTGATCCATGTCATCTCCTCGGAACAACCTGTCTGGCCTCTGTCCTGTACTGAAATTTCCTGTGCTGACATGCTGTTTTGGCAGTTAGCAACTCCATAGCAATATCTTTTTTTTCTTGATTTTGTACCATGTCTTCTAACAATGGGATCTTTGTTCATGATCTGAGGGACTCCAAACTCTAAATAATGCATAACTGCAAAGCTCTTGTGAATTAAAATGCAACATATGAAGAAAGGACATAAAAGGAGAGAGAGAGATGCAACATCTCCACTCCAAAAACAATCTAGCTCTATTATTCAAAGCATCACCTAAAGCTACTGTGAAGAAAAAGCTAAGGGAAAGGAGATTTTGGCATTTCGTTTCACGGGGCTTTCACATTTAAAAGCACCAATGGGATGTAACAGTTTATCTGCAGTAACAGCAACTTTCCCTTCATGCCCTTAAAATCCAACACCAAAAAACCCCAATCGGAAATCTTGCTGTGTTCCCAAATATGAACTGGCATTACATTCAACTCACAGCTGAAGAGCCTGCCTCTCTTCACAAAGTCCTCACAGAACAAGATGAAAACACTTCATGCGGGAATAAACCTCTCACAAAAAGTAAAATTAAACTTTGGCCACAGCAGCTGTCAAGAAATCATGATCAGACAGACGAAACTGCAGCAGGGAGCCCACAGGTAGAAGGCAGAGCAAAGGCCACGAGAACACCTGCAGCCACACAAAGCTGGGATTACCTTTGCAATGGCTTTTGAGAGCTGCTGCCACGATGAGGCCTCAGAGCTGACCCTGAGCACGAGCACCACCATGGCACAACCATCTCAGCCAGAACAAACCAGAGCCAGAAACTCCTTCACAGGGGAGACACCACCAATCCTCCAGCCACTTGGCTGTGCCAAGACTACACGGTCACCTCCCCACTACCAACACAGTCTTTGCTGCTGTTTTTGCCAAAAATCCTTTATCCTCCCTCCAAAGCACAGGCACTCAGGCTGTGTGCAGTTAGGGAAGTGTGTGGGGCTGAGGAGTACAGATTCCCTCTGTACTAAGACGAAAACTGCAAGTGCAAATACTAATGTTTCACAGCTTTTCATTGTGACAAGAACATATAAGTGCCCATTGACTGTAAGCAGAGCTCGCTACTTGGAGCCAAGTCTGGGCAGAGTTACAGTCCGCCTCTGCTTCCAGCCTCGCCCCACTTTCAAATGGGGAAAAAAACCCACCCCAACCACCAAGGAACAATTAACACACTAACAGCCTCATTTTCACTAAAAGTTAAAAGATGTTCCGCTGCATCAAAAAATACTCAGTTGAAAAGCATGGAAAATAGCATAAAAAATGTTGAGTTTTCCCCTCCACTGAAATTCAGTTTAAAAACTGCATTGAAATAGAAAAATTAGCCAGCTCTAACCAGCCGGAGGGAGAGACTGCTTTTACAATGAAGCACTCATTCCACAGATGAGAGAGGGATGAGAGGCATTAACAAACAGCATCCAGACCATGCACTTTTCAGTGACAACTGCAGAATCCAGGTTTACTTTTCCTTAGTATCACAACTTAGATGAAACACATAAAAACCATAGTGTGTGTCTTAATGACTCTATGGTATTTCCAAGGCAGGAAATTCACTCTGGAACTTCTTTTGAGATCAGAAACACACAAGGAAAACATGTCTGTACAAATTTTGCTTCATCTCCACAGACTACAAGTGGAACCCATGTATCAGAGAGTGTCCTGTGTGCAGATACGTATTTCAAAAACCTCTGAGCTCAGCAGCACTATAAAACTGCACAGTCACAAAGTCCCACTTGAAATGCTGATGAAAACAGCAGCAGGCAGCATGGAATCTGGAAAGTGCTTGAGCAGTGAGTCTCTTAGAGATGGCTGATCTCCTTTCACAGAATGTTAATCTCAGGGCAACACGAGGCAAGGGGAATGAACTGCTGCCACCAGCTACTGCCACAACATAAAGACTGCATACAAATTCTACCTTAGTGCCTGTTTGCAAATACTCTCTCTATTCCCACTGACATGAACACTTCCCTCAGAGATCCTGAGAGTTAATACTCTAGAATAGGTAAAAAGGCTCTAGACTGACATAATGCAAGCTCCCTACCTCGAAGCCTTCAAGATCAAAACCGACCCCCAGGACTTGAACACAGTAACTCTGCAAAAGCCTACACCTCCAACAAGCACAGGAAGCATAAAGGAACAGGTTCAACAAGGATTAAATTGCCAGAAGCAGAAAGCAGGGAAAGCGTTCCCAAAGAACAGCAGCTAAAGGCCAATGCTGCTTGGTGGAAACCCCACTGAGGTTTCTCTGAACCCCTCTGCCTATGCATGAGAGGAAAAAACTACTTTCTAATAATATAAAATATACCCCATGTCCCATACAGGGGTGGGAGAGTCAGAACTTCTGATATAAGAGTAAATATTGGAGAGACTTTACAGCCTTGACTCCTAGCTCTTCTAATTCGCCATCCGTCCCCTGGTACCCTCCTGAGAAAAACGGTTTCTTCCTGCTTATGAGAAACAATTGTTTTTTTTATATTCATCACAAAATATGATTATTCGTTTTCCATTATTGCTAGAGGCATTCAGAGGCTACATAGCTTTTTCAATACAGCATTCCACACTACCATAACTTTAAAAGAAAAAATGTACCCATTGGAAGAGACACTTTTCTGCTTTCTGCTTTTGCCTTTTCTGGTAATTATGAATGACATGTTTGCAATTTTCCAGATTTGAGAAATATGAAATTATTTTACAGTCATCCTTCTTTTGTCCTTTTATTTTAATACTTAAATTTCCATTTTGGGGAGGAGGGGCACTGCCATAGCTCTGAATCAGTTCAATGTGTCTCAAATCACTGTACTTGAGGTTTGCTTCACTCGTTTCCAAGCCAAAATACTTAACTAAAGACCAGAAAATTTATATCCCCCCGTATTACAAATAATGGTGTGCTGTGTATACTACACAGGTTTCAGTTCAGAATAAACACAAAGCTAAAATCTGGGATGGAAAAATAGAATAACATAATTCTCTGCATAGCTGAGATTTTATCACAGGGCAGTTTGCAACTGCAAGTGCACGGATGGACCACACAGTACCCGCAGATCGTCCCTCTGCACCCACTGAGTACAAAAGCCAGCTCACTGCTGGAAAAGCAACATTTTATCCATCTGCATCTGCTTCACTTTCAAATCCCTTACAACAGACTCAGGATTCAGGGAAAACAAGTCCCACTTGAGAGGAATCACAAATACACAAATGCTGGGGAAACTAAGAGAACTTCATGTGCTAACCTTAACTCAAATGGACACGGCCAAATAAGACTCCATAACCGTAATTCTAGAAAGAAGCAATATAAAACCTCTTTTGTACTATCCTAAGAAAAGCACTGCTAGCTTAAGGAAGAACAAAATAAAATAATAAAAATTATTGCACAAATGGAAGTCTTTTTATCCTTGTTATCACATTTGTTAGGTCAGCCATGCGCCTGTATTCCTGCCTCTGATCATTGCATTTCCAAACACAAATTAGGGGGAAAAATCTCAGACTATGTATTAGCAAAATACCTGGCTCAATGTCACAGAGCTACAACCATACTGAAAGATGAGTGTGGTATCTTTGTGCTCTGTGCCAGGTATATTTTCTTTCACTCCTTTCCTTGAAGGAGAAAGTATCCTGGTCAATAAATTGGGTTATGCTAAGGACAATGGAATCCACATCCTGTCTCAAAACTTTCCTCTAACATCTTAAAACTCTACAACTTGGAACTCGATGCTTCTTCTGAAAGGATGCCAACATTTGTCATTTATTACAGGGGTTTGTAAAATCAAAGACTTCACCCCGACTAAAAACAATCCTCATTTTTTAATTATTTCTTAAGGTGTCAAGTAAAACTATTTCAGGGATTGCTGGAATGATACTGGCTTACATCTGTCATGTTTCAACAGTTTTCAAGAGAAAAGGAAATATTAACATAACACATTTTGTCACATTAGATAATGTCATAACTAAACAATTTAGAACTTGCAAACAGAACACTCATACTGCACACGTCTTCGCCAGCTTTTCCAGAAGTAATGAGCCTCAGCTGTGAAAGGGTCTTGCTTCATAAGGTATGCAATAAATCATCATCGGAGCAAACCCAGCTCCCATGTTATTCGTTTTGGACTGCAATTATTAACACCTCACGGGATTTCACACAAACATTTAGGTTAAGAAAATACTTAAGTGTATTTTTATTCACGTGAAGGTATTACACACTATTAATGTTTCTCCTAGCCACTTGTGAATTTAAGAGTCCTTTTCGATCGGAGGAGAAATTGCAAGTAACACGCTCGGTGGGAAATACTGAGAGCAATTCTGCCCCTCTGTATTAGGCAATTTAGCCTTGTAAAGTCTTACTTTGCAGAAGGAGTTCTCTATTTGAGGGGGGAGTAAAACAGCAGGCTCTAATAAGCAGTTAATTATCGGAGCAGAAAGTTAGAAGCTTTTAGATGTGGACAGTGAAGTTCCAAAACAACTCTGAAAAGTCAAGCCTATTTCTGGCACCCCACAGCTGTACGTCAGAGCCTCTCAGGGCTGAGCAACGTGCCTACACATAATGCCACCGAAGAAAGAGCAAGTACTCACATGCCCTTGATCATCCAGCTCATTATTAGTAAGCTTCAGTTTGTCAAAGCTGATCACTTGTCTCATCCACGTCTCCCCCGAGGCAGGTGAATCAGGGTGAATATAAACACGAGGCGGCACCGGGGAGTCAGCATTGCCAGCCACCATCCACTTGGAGCTATGATAAACATACCTGTAAAAAGAAAACAAATACCTCTAACCACTAGCACCATAACAATCTATTAGACCCATTCAGCATGAATAAATTAGGGCCCATGCTTATAGCAAAAACCCATCAATTAACAAAACATGAAAAAGCACAATTTCGCATAAATAAAAAGAAATTTTGTTTGTTTGTTTGTTTCAAAACATAGTCCTAGCACCTGCAAAAATAAGGTTAAAATCCATGCTCTGACCTGACCTTGCTCTTCCTAAAATCAGTCACAGTCTCAACACTAGGTTTAAAAATGAGCTTTAAGCTGGTGTCGGTTCATTGACTCTTACAGCTCTGCTCTGAAAAGGCAACAGCAAATAGGGAAGAATCTGGTCCTTCTTTTATCAAATTGAGTAGTAATTCCATATCTGGAAGATTTATCATGTTGAGTCTAATATAAGACTCTATAAATAAAGCTATTGAAGGGAAAGAACATTATGATAGAGAAAAGCAATGAAATTATGAGAAACTATGCTCTTGATATTTCGGTAGACCATATTAATAGGCTTAGATGGTATTGCAAAAAGGTTAAAAAAATGAAAACATGGAGTCTGTATTTCATTTGATAGGCCAGTGCTGACAAGATGATTTTATAACGAAAATTGTGTCTGCTTTGGTTAAAAACCTATTTCGAAGGCAGGCACTTCACAAAGCAGTTTAAAAAGCATTAATTGAAAGTTATCTTTTTCAAGTACAGTAAAAACCCAGTAATTCAGCTGTATTTTTAAATGAAAACAAGAAAGACTTCATCAAATCATATATTTGCACAATTCAGTTCCTTATTAGAAAAAGACAAGCAACACAGTCAGAACAGAAAACAAAATGATCCAATGCAGGTATCGCTCCATACAATTCAGATCAAGCTGCATAGCTAAGATCTAGAATGGTGGAGAAATTCTCTCCTGCAGACAAATTCTCCACCCCAGATCACTCTTGTAACATTTTTCATTTATTTTATATTTCTTGATTTATACTAAATATATGCTTTTCCTAGAAAAGTAAATAAACTTATAAATGCACATACATAAAAATTCAGTGATAAATACACATTTTGAGCTACAGCATAAGCTTCCAAATATTTATAAGGTCAAATTCTGCTGGAAGTCCAGACCTATATGTAATTTTCTTCATTTCCATTAGTTTTGCTATTTGCTCTGTCAGCAGTCTAAAGACTAGGCTCCATGTGACTGCTGTCATTTCTATGAAATTTACAGATCTGCAAGACAGTGTGTGAAGCTGCACAAACAGCCAGAGTTGAAATAACAGGCAGCAAAAAAAATCACAGAATAGAATGAGAAGAGGCACCAAGTAAAATATGTAAAACATTAACATTTAGTGGAAAGCTTAAAGGCATGAATACATGATAAAAACTAATACATACTAATACATGAATAAAAAAAAATTCTAATTTGCCAACTGAGAAAATACCGCCCTTCCTACTACTCTCATTAAGTTACTTCAGTTATCTGGGCACCATGTAGCACACTGTGAAGACAGTGTAGGTCAGTATGACTGTAATTATTTTAAATGAAATGAGGTTTAAACAATTCATACTCAGTATAACCGCTTGTAATTTTTAGTAGTAATATTTTAATAAATTTGGAATTATTACCTTGGTTTTTCTATGGATTTATGAATTGTTCAGACCTTCTAGGAATTATACATTTAGATAATTGTTAAGCAAATGCGCACATGCAACACAAAGGAAAGAAAAAAAAGCTTCCATTTGAACTGCACTGCACTGGTACAAGGAAAAAGAAGCTTTTTTTCCTTCTATGGCAGACACAGGAAATACTCCCCTGACTGTATATGTTGAGCATCGTCAGCCCTGGTATCTGGTGCCCCTTGTTGAAAAACTCAAAATCAAAAATGGTCCTAAGAAAGGTCTTATACGCCACACAAGAAAATGACAAAATAGCAGTCAATGAGGTAAGTACAGGAAAAACACAGGAAGGCATTTGCTTAGGAAACAAGGCAGCATTCCTGCAGAACCAACCTTTTAATCTTGGTCTGAAATATTCCTAGTTCTAGAATTAAATCTGCAGCGGTTTTCCCTACATTACGCTAAGTATAGGTTAAAGCAATCAAACCTGCAATTGGTAAAGACCTGATCCTGTCTCCTCTGAGCTATTCTGGCCAGGCTTCCCCCCGGCTACTCAGGAGCACGGGATTGCATCTGGAAAGCAAGACCTTGGAAACGGCTTCAACTCACAACAGGAGCTGCTGCGGGCCCACTTTTGCAAACGTTTCCACAGAACAAGTGGCTTCTGCAGAGCCCAACCAGCTCCCTCGAAACACAACTACCCTCGAAACAGTGAGAGCTTCAGCACAAAATTACTACTCCTAAATGTTCAAAGAACAACCTCTTTTGTTCCTCACATCATTCTCCAGACAATAATGCCATTAATTCTTTAAATAACAGTAATTAGAAACATTACCTTTTTTAGTTTAAGCAACCAAATATCTCACTTTTTAAATTAAATTCTATAAGCTATTTGAAGCATGACTTACTTATTAAGTCACATCACATAGCTTGTAAGTTATTTAAATCAGATATCCATGCTAATAATGTTATCAGTTAATGGTAATACCATTTGGCACTAAAAAAATGTACATTTTCATATTTATTGGTTAATAGGAAATAATCCCTACTGTCAGGAGGAGGAATAAAATATTATAACATTTCCTGACTGCACTAGAACTGCACTCTGAAAGCCAAACTCGAGCATCTGCCTGCAGTACATACACAGTGTGAGGCAAATGCATCATAAAGAGCTTCAACACAAATTTTAGTTGCCTTTGGTACAATATGGTCTTCTAAAATACACTGGGATGAAAATAAGAACCTTCAAGGAGAGTTAAACATGATCTTCTGCTAATTTATGTTGTGTTAATACTTTCTTCCAACAGCCAAGCACCCTATGGCTTACATCATATGTTTTTTGCCTTAAAGTCACCATACCTGTATCTTTTGTTATCCACTGGCACAATATCCATAGCAATGTAATACTGCTGATGTGGGTCTAAACCTGAGATCTTCACTCTCATTGCAGGAAACATCCGCCTGAACATTGGAAAGAGAGAGGTCATTTTTAATATGAAACAGACTCGGGAATGGTTGTTTAGGAAAAGTAACCGCTTCGTGGGATTTTTCTCGTTCTTCTTTTTAGCCTACAGAGTCCTTTTGGACGATTATAGTTACATAGCCATGAAATGGCCCATTCGATATGTCAAAACAGATTTCTAAAGTGCATTTACTCGAACAATGCTTTGTATGTTTGGGGATACGCTTTGGGAGTACAGCTATTACCACATCATTTCAACTTTATTGTTAGACAGTAAATCATTTGGGTTTGAGACTTTACTTTAGCAGTACACACATTTAAAACCCATTTGAGATATTAGTAAGAAATATATTCCTGGAGATGTGCAAACACCACCTCCACCCAGGAAGCCCAAGGCTTACAGAAAGGCAAATTGCCATTAAGGTTCAAGTGACGCCAGAAAAATGGTGTATCATTGCTGTAGCAGCGAATTAGAAAGCTAAATCTACGGTGATACAATTGTAACACCGCAAGGATGCAGTTATAAAAGCCAATGTGCCATGCTCTAACCCAACAATATGGTCTTTATTGACACGGGACTTCCTGTCTGCAACTTACTAAAGGTGAAGTGCGAGAGCTACTCTGTCTTTGAAAGGTATAGTAAAACGTCTTTATTGAAAGCAGGTTCTTTATTTGAACCTACGAGCAAATTTCTGAAAAAAAAAAAAATAAAACAAAAACGACGAAGAACCAAACGTTCAAGATTTAGATCCTTCTGTGGAGAAACGGATTAATTAACCAATGAGGTGGTTTGAACATAAAACTGCCCTTAGCTCTTAGCTCGGCATGCTTTTTATCAGAAAATTTCATTCTTGAAGCACTGAAAAAAAAAAGTCCTAACTGCACGCTAGTAAGATACTCTTCTGCATTTTATAAACCTGAAAGTTATTCCAGTTTACTCAGTATTTGCTGTTGTGATAAAAAATATTAAAAAACAATCCATTAAAAGTAGTTATTGGAAACAAAAATCGTATTCCGCCATTTCTGAATAAGCAGGAGGGTAAAAACCTGACTATGGCTAACTAGTTTTTGCTGTTATTTCAGTGCACCTGTAAGATAAAACAGAAATTCCCCGACTGGACTCTCTTAAGACAAATGCAGCTTTGTGCTGTTTAAGACTGCGTTTCAATCATTAATAAAGCCTCTCTGAAAATGCAGACGGTAGCATATGGATTCAATAAAATATGTTTTTGTAATTTCTAATAAGTTCAAATACTTTTATACTTCCCAGGTTTTTACCATGTGTATCCCCTGGAAAGGGGAAAAGCTTCCCCCCAGAAGGGCACGGCGCTCCCAGACCTCGCCCTAATGAACAGGAAACCCGAAACGCCACATGCTCCCGTGCCCATCTAACATTATCGCCATCTACCTGCCTCGTAAATCTGGAGGGTTCCCCCGCTTTGGGCCCGCTTTGATGTGCCCGCCCGCCCGGGGAGCGCGCGGGTGGCGGCCCCGCCGTGCCCGTTACCTTCCCGCCTTGGTGATGATCATCTCGGTGCCGATCTCGTGGAAGCGCTTCCAGAGCTCGGCGCCCTGCAGATCCACGCGCGGCGCCTGCGGCGTGGGCAGCGGCGAGCCGGGCCGGGAGCCCTTGGGGGAGCCGCCGGGGGAGGCGGGCGGGGAGCCCGCCAGGAATCCCTCCTCGCAGCCGCCTGCGGAGAGAGCGGAGGAGCGATAGCGGCCGCGGCAGCGCCGACTTCGCCATCGGGGTGTCCCTCAGCCCCGGCCGAGCGGCCAGACCGGCGGCAGCGACGGCCTGCCCGGGCCGGCCCGGGCCGCAGCCTCGGCTCCGGGGAAGGGGGAACCCGGGCGCCGGGACCGCGGCAGCACGGCCGGGCTGCCAGGGAGCAGCTGCCCCCATCGCCACCACGCCGTGCCTGGGCCAGGGCGGGCGCAGCCCGTCCGGGGTGCGAGGACGGCGACGCATTTCGTTTGGCTACGGGCTTCTGCTCCGCAGCGTGAAACTGCATACAGAAAATTACACACACACATATATGTAGGTGCTGTGTGTGTGTCTATGTGTATACATACAATTACAAATATATATATATATATATATATATATATATGTGTGTGCGTGTGTGTGTATATATGCACACATAATTATATTCATCGTTGCATACGCACTTTCAGCAGCACACATACACATATGTGTCATATAAGCTTTTGCCTTTCCTCGGAAACAGGGCTCGGGACAGCCCCCCGCCGTCGCTCCACCGCGCCGCGGCACCGACAGCCCCGCCGGCAGCCGCCCTGCCCGTGCCGGCGGCCGAGGGGCGCCGCGGATCTCACCGCCAGGCCAGCGAGAAGGGTGGTGGGTGCCCACGCAGCGTGGAAAGACAGAAGGGATAGCGGGGAATGAAAGCGCCGGTCGCGGCGGGGAACGGGGATGCCGAGCCCAGCCGAGGAGCGGGGCCGGGGCAGCGGCGGGAGCGGGGCGGCACTCACCGGCGGCGGCGCGGGGGGCGCAGCCCAGGTCCATGTTGCCGCAGGTCCTGCCGGCAGCGGCGGCGGCGGGAGAGCTCTTGGCGCAGCAGCCGCTGCCGCCTTCCTCCTCCGCCGCCTCGTCCTCGCCGCCCAGCTTCCTCCGCTTGGGCTGCCGCGGCGGTGGCTGCTGCTGCTGCTGCTGCTGCTTCTCGGCCCCGATGAGAGCCTCCACGGAGAAGGCGTGAGCCTTGAGGCTCATGGTGGTGCCTGGCGAGGACCGCCGCTTGTCGGCCATGCCCGCCACCCTAGAGCCCGAGCATCCAGGCGCCCCGCGGCCGCCGGCACCGGCACCCGCGCCCGGCCCGCCGCGCCGGCCGCCCTCCCGTCCTCCCGACCGCGCAGGCAAGGGGCTGGGGCTTTTCCTCGCCTTTCTTTTTAAATCCGAGTTATCAGCCAAGTTTTTTTTTTTTTTTTTTTTTTTTTGGGAGGGGGGGATTGTTTTGGGGTTTTTTTAAGTGGAAAAAAAATTCTATTCCTTTCTGCAGATGCGTTCCTTCTCTTCCCCTCCTCCTCCTCCTCCTCCTCCTCCTCCACGTTCTGCCCCGTCTGATGGGCCAGGCAGGGCTGACATGGGTAACAAACGCTCTGCGGACACAAATTAGGGCTTGTAATTGAAATTTGTTGCCTTGATCTGTCAGCACTTCCAGGCAGGAGACCTGTGGGAAGAACTCGCTCATTAGTGTCACTGCGGCGGCGGGGGCCGGGCGGAGCCGCGGGGCGGGGGCGGCGCGGCTCGGCCGCCCGCAGCCCAATCAGCGCCGCCCCGGCCCCGCCGCCCTTCCAGGGGGCCCCGCCGCCGCGGCCGGGGGAGCGCCCCGCCGACCCGCGCCCGCCCCCGCCCCGGCCCGGAGAGCCCCGCGCCCCCGGCCCGCGGCAGATGCACCCGCAATGAGCGCCAAAGGGACACCCCCGCCCCCAGCCCTACCTCCCCCCGAAACGCAGAGGGAAGGGGGGGCTCCCCGGGAGCGCGGCGTTTCGGCCGGGAAAACCGTTCGGACGTTAAAAAATGACGTTGTGCCCTGTTTTGCTGTAAGGAATTAGGAATTATTGCTGTTTCTGTGGCGCTTGGAGATTCATCTCGTTGTTATTCAAGCTCTGGCTGCAGTGAGGTTCCAGCGTAGCATCCACAACCTCCGCTAAACCCAACCCATTAGCGCTGAGGCTGCAATAAAACGAGATTTAAACCGAACCTTGTATGAACATCGAGGCATCTAGCCACAGAATCTTTAGTAATAATCATATTCAGGTGCATAAAATAGTCACAGGGAAAATCCTCTTTCGTATCTTTCCAGTGAGTAAAAACTACTGAAGTTTTGGAACCAGATATTCTTTTCTTTGCATATCCAGGGACATTAAAAAGCTAGTGAGATTTTTGTTGTGTTTTCTTTTTTTTATATATATATATTTTTTTTTTTCCTTCTCTTGTTGGGACATTTTTCCCTTTTTTTCTTTTATCCTCAGAACTAAATGGAGTGACTTGCTCCCTTGAAAGAAACAGAATAGAAACCCTCCAGCTGTAAAAAGAAAATCAATGAGGAATATTTCACTGTTTAGAGGACTAGGATCTCAAACTCATTCTGCTTTGGGCAACGGAGAGAAGGAAATTCGTGATGTGGTTCGCCTGTGTCACAGTCTTGGAGGTCCTGTTCGGGCCGTCGAGTGGCACAGCTGAGATTTCTGATCGTAATCTGAAACGGAAATAGCTGCCATTTAGGAGACGTAACCGTTTCCACTATCGCGTTTTACCTACCCGTAAAATGCAAATTTATCGCTAATTTCAATAGCTGTTTCATCAGAGACTGTGAGGAATGGGCTGATTAATAAATATACCCTAGAGATAAATTATCCCTTCGAATAAGGTTATCAGCGTTAAAATTGTAAAAGTACTTTCCAGACGTGAAAAATTAGGTATGTGACAAAAATATAATTAATTAAAGAAAAAAAATAAAACAGAAACGAAACCGCCGTAGGAGCACTAACTCTTTCCACATTGGAAGAGATGGCAACTTGTCTGAGAAAAATTCGTCACTACGAAAAAAATTGCCCTGCAGTTGCTGCCGCTCTGAATTGATAGGAGAGCAGAAAATGCTTAATGCCTGTCACCGACGAACAGTGCTGTGGAGTTAGTTTATCTTTACATTAAATCTGGGACATATTAACTGCTCCGTGGTCTAAAGTCAGTCTGCTCTGCCTTTCCAGCCGTGATTGAATCTGAAGGAAATCAGATGTGGGGGAGTGATCGAAACGTGCTAAGATAGAGGATCTTGCAGGAGTTTAAACGCCGTCGCGGTGGAGATGAGATCGATAGAGGAGAGGAAGGAAGGAAATGGATGCTATCTGTCCGAGGGCGCTCCCGCAGCCTCCTCTCCCGCCCGCCCATCTCCGACGGTACCTTCCGCCGCCCCGCTCCGCGCTCTCGCCGCCCGCGGCCGCCGGGCCACACACGCCACCGCCACCGGTGCCACGGCCCCGGCGAGGCCCGGGGAGCAGGTACCGACCTCCGCCGCCGCGGCCCGGGAGGGGCGCGGAGGAGCGCGAGAGGAGGAGGAGGAGGAGGAGGAGGGCGAGCTCCGCGGCGGCGCGGCCCGGGTGCGAGCGACGGGGGGCGCGGGGGCTTTAGGGCGAGGCTGAGCTACTGGAGAGACTGGGCCGGGCGCGGAGCGCGGGGCCGGCCCCGAGCGGCCGCCGGGACCTGCCGGCGTAGGGGCGACCCGCTCCGCTCCTCCGCCGGGCTCTCCGCGGCGCAGCTCCGGCGAGGGCGGCTGCGGCGCGCAGGCAGGGACGGGGACGGAGCCGCGGTGGTGCCGCGGAGGTCCCGCAGAAGCCTCTGGGCACGGGGTTGTCGATCCTGCCCGTTTTTTATTCTTTTCCCTCCCTCTAGAGCCAGCCGCCGCGCGTTCCCGCCGAGGAGACCCTGACCCCTTGCTCCGCACCGCTCCGCACCCCTCCGCGCCGCACAGCGGGGTGCGCGCAGCCTGCCCGCTCTACGGCGGATGGACAGATCGCTCGGATTGTTTTTATTTTTAGAGGAATGCCCCTTGTTGTTGATTTTTTTTTTTACTCCTTCCTAGATTTCTGTAGGTTGCTATGTGGCATGTTGTTTTCATTTCTTGACTTTTTGAAATAACTACTTGGATTTAAATTTATCGAACAACCTGTTATCCATATGTCTGTCCGATTAATTTTTTATGGGATGATGAAAGAGAGAAGAATCTATATATATAGTGATCTGCTAATGGAATAATATATATATCCAAAACACCTTTCTGGGGTTACTTTTTATTTCCGGACTTTAAAATGCAGTCTGGGTTTTTAGGCAATTGGTGAGGCAATGCTTATTTGATGTAGGAGAGTAACATATTTAGACTTCAGGGGAAAAAAATGTATTGTTTTCCACCAGAAAGATATTCTCCTGTCCTTCCTTCGAAAATCTTGAGGGGCATTTACAGGAAGGTTATGGCCATGTTCTGCCATTCACAGTGGGATTTTTGGAAATCTTTGCAAACATTGAAGCCGGACGCCACCAGAGAGTAAAATACCCACAGGGTCCTTTTCCCTTCAAAGACATGATTTTCTGTAACTACCCAGCAGGGATCCATAGAAGCGGTCACTAAGGAAAACATATTTATATCATTAGCCTCTTCTTCCCTCCACCCCCCCAAGTGAGCCTAATCGCTTCACCCTAAGGAGATGTGGCGTGTAAAACTGACAGCAAGGAGCTGACGGGGGCTAGTCAGTCAAACATTATCAACCCCAGAAAAAATTATAGTCGCAGATTAGAAAATAGTCTGTAAACCCTTTTTCTGTACATCCCAAGCGCACCTTCACCCTCGTCTCTCTCCCTTGCCCTGGCTTGCTGCTGAGCGTGTGTCGAGGGCCAATTAGCACTTTCAGCTCTTTTATAACGGGGTGAACAGCAAGCCTAGAGCGACTGTCCCAGCGATACAGATGACCCTCAATAGGGTTGAGAGAAGGTTAAGCATGGCTTAAATTTAAAAGAGGCAGGAAAGTTCCGTGGAGCCCTCACGTCCCTCTCCACCGGGGATCCTCCGGCCGGGCTGCTTTCCCCGCTGCCAGGTGGGCTGCAGCCCGAAGGAAGAGGTGGCACTAGGGAGCCGGCAGGAACGGTCGTCCGGAGCGGCGGCGGGGCTCTTTATTGGTTTCCGATGAGAGCGGCCCGGCCCCTGCTCCCACTTGTGTGTGTCACCTTCCTCGGGTGCAAAACGAGCGCGGCTCACAGCGCGGGGCGCAGGCGATCCCGACTGATCCCACGCCGGGCCCAGGCTCGCGGTGCCCCGGCGGCCGTGGGCAACCCGCTGATATTCGTCCCGGGGTCTGTCCCGAACACACCGCTTCCTGCACCCACTCGGGCTTTAGCTTTGCGGCCGAGCTGGAACGAGAGGGAGCCGGGTCGGTTTCCCAACGCTTGCGACTCCCCGGGTTCAAAGTACATGACTCGACTGCCGGGTCCCACAACGAGCGGATGCCGAGGCCGCCCTGTACCCAGCCTCCAGGACCGCAGAGCATGCAGCATCCCGTTCGGTGCTCCTAGCTCAGGAGCCAAGAAAAGGGAACAGTGCTGGGGAAGGGAGGGGGAGCCCCCCGCGCTTTCGTCGCGCTCAGAGCCCTTTGTCGCCTGGAGTGACCCAGCTTTAGCCTGAACCGCGGGAAGCCTCGTTGCGGTTGTCGCCGGTCGCGCCGAAGCCAAGCCCAATCTGCCAGGAGTGTGGCCACGGCGGCCCTCAAACAGCCTCCGCGAGTGGGGTTGGGGAAGGGGGGGCTTATCGATACGGCGTGGCAAGATTTGCTCCCGCTGCAGCATCGCGGGACGGCCGCGCACCGAAGGAAGCGAACGGGTCCGAGCCAGCCCCTCGCAGCCGCCGACGGGGCGCGCGGTCCGGCGGGCGGCGCGGGGCATCCCCCGCGCGGTGGGCACCGGCCTTTCCCCCTGCGCCCGCCGAGCCCCTCGGCCCGCCCGTCCTCACCGGGCGCTACCCCCGCAGCCTCAGGTCTCGTTTTAAAACTTAGGGGGAAAAATAGTCTCTCCCCTGCTGCGGTGTATAAATAAGATCAGCGTACGGAAATAAACGCTCAGCTAACCGACCGGCTTTCCGGACGGATGAAAATGCTGAGGAACGACATTAAAACATTGAAAATACAGTTTCAAGGCATCCGTGTTAAAATTATAAACATTCTGGTGACTGCGTTTTATAGCGCTTCTATTACTATCTTAATTCCTAATTACACAGCCACGAGTATGAATAGTTTTTTAGGAAATCTCCAGCCTTTAATACGCCGCTCCCACTTATATTTATTGTTCGTTTCAGACAAACGATTTTTAAAAATAGCCTTTTCATTACTTCAGTCACAAAACAAGCATTTACAAACGCTAAATGAGGGTTGAAGAAACTTCTGGCTTTACTTTTTTATTGCTTTCTTATAAATTTAACTCATATTTTCATTATTGTCTCAGGAAAAAAAATGAAAACGTGCATGGAATAAAATTAAATCAGGTAGCTTTAAATCACTGTAGTTTGGGGTAGAGTCCCTAATTGGAAATATTTATGTTTGCGAAGCTGGGACTACAGCAGTAAAAAGATATGGTGTATCCCATTTTTATCATAACGTGGGTCTATGAGAACATTTATATCATACCATTGCAAGAAATGATGTGTAGTTAAACAACATTTTTTAAGCAGGGTTTGTGTCTTTTTATGGCAACCCTCAGTCTTTAGTCAGGGCTAGTTCTCATATTACATGAAATGTACTTTAAGAAGTACTACCTGCTCCAGCTGTCCAGGAAAAACTGAATTATGGAACTAGGAAACATATGGCAGTTGCATATTGCACGAGTAAGGTACATATGAAAGTTATAAATTTCTTTTTTAAGTAACCATTGTAAACGCATTTTTATAGGTTTCACAGTATGTATTACATCTGTAATTTTAATTTTTGCAATATACCTTTTTAAAGATATCTATGTTTTCTGTACTCTGGGGGAGGAAATGCAAAGCGACGTTTACACGTTTTAAAAAAATGCTGCATGCACAACAAACAAGGCAGGTAAATAAACGGGGAAGCGGAGCTTCCTCACAATGGAAAGGACACTATGCCATCTATTGGCAAAGCAGTTATTTACAAAGCCAAGGGTACCCTAGCGAGTATTTTCTGTTCTTTCAATGTTGTAGAGTGTCCCAGTTGTAGCTTTCGTGTATTTTAACAAATAAATAAAGACAGGTCCACGGAGGTCCAGGGAATTAAAAAAAAAAATTAAAAAGAAGAAGAAGAAAAAAAAAAAAAAGGAAGAAAGCAAGACAGTCCGTGAATTTTTACTTCACAAATTAGGTCATTAACTCACAGGGGATTTTGCAGCTAATTGCGAACTCCCTTCTCGGAGCGCCCGAGTAGGAGAGATTTAACTTTTCCGATTATTTTATTACTGAACCGTATCAAAGAAGGCTTTTTTTTTTTCTTCCTGTTTTGTTTTTCCCCCTGTGTTTTCAATGCAAGGTTACCTAAGGACTTTATGGCCAGGAATCGGCCCAGCAGGCTGCTTCGGAAGCTGACCTTACGGTCTCCGCTCAGTCCGAACGCTATGCGGGGGTGACTGCAGGATCGGGGGCTCCCCCAAACGCGAGCCTGCCCTGCCAGGCGCTCCAGGGCTCTGTGGGACACGGGCAGGGGCAGCGGCGGGGCAGGAGGGGCGCGGAGCAGCCCCCGCCCTGCGCATCCCGCGGGCAGCGCCTGTTCCCGGCGGCAGAAAAGCTCATCCCGTAGGAGAGAGCTCCCAGTGCTTTTCCTGTTTCCAGGAAGGCGAGGGAGAAGAGATTTTCTCCATCAGATATAAATAAACCGAAATAATCGGGCAGATGTGAAGGGAAGAGTCAATTTTTCCTGTTCCAAGCGTAGACCAATTTGTAAACGAAAGTCCCTGTCTCTCCGTCCTGAACTGGCTTTCTTCCTTCTTCCCTTCACTTGCTAAGAACTCGGCTTTTTCCCTGCCATGACTAGCCCACTACTGCTCGGTGGGAAACACGAGAGCCCTTTGTTTTAACTTTTAACGTTGTAATCTCTCTTTCCTGTGCCGCAGAACCCAGTTTGGCCCTTCTGTCCTAGATGTGTGAGTCGGGGGGCGGGCGGGCAGAGAGAAATTCCTGGAAGCACCTGTATTTCTCAGCTCGAAAGGTTAATCTTTCTCCACACAGAAAAAGAAAAAAAAATCCCTAAAATAAAAAAAGACACAATCCCCTCCGTCTAAAACCAGACCCCAGAGGACAGGAAAATATAAAATCCAGACCCTGCACTCATATCCTTTTACTGCTCTTCTCGGTGTGAACGTGTGAGTAGATGGTGTTTTACAAAGTTGTCTGAATTTCATGAAAGGCCGTTCCTGTGTTTATATGCGAGGGGAATTGCACTGTCTCGCTGACTGAAGCGCACCTTCGCCGATTGCTCTTTACCCGAGCAGTGGGACTCGGCGCTGGGAGCCCGAAGGCTTCGCCTCGCAGCCTCACGCCCGGATTTTCGGATCAGCCCCGCGCGTCTCTGGCTGCCGAGGGAGAGCAAACACTCTCATTCTGGGGCAGCACTCGCTTTCTGCTTTTTTCCCTCCCCTGCAAACGTCCCCGAAGCCCGGGACGGTGATGGGATGGGGGCACCACGCACTCCGGGACCGTCCAGGACGCGCCGTGGGTCCCCGCAGTCCCGTGTCCGTACTGGAGCATCAGCACGGCCCGGAGCCGCGCTCCCTCGGTTCCGCCTGCTCGCTTTTTGGGGGCAGTCGGCCTGGGAACGGCGCCCGGCCGGGACGGGGACACCAAAGAAGCGGCGGGCGAACGCGTTTTCGGGGAGAAAGATGCAGGCGGGTAGGCTGTAGGGTTAGAAAGGCATCGATGAAGGAAAAAACTGAGCTCCATATGGACAGCGATTTTTGAAGAAGGCATCAAACACGCTTCTCTGCCGTGCAGCCCACGCACGGCGGCTCTCCGCGCCGCCCCGTCTGCAGGGCCGAGCCCCTGAGCATGGCCCGATGCAGCCTGTCACCCGAATGAAGGGATTTGGCTCGACAAAATTAAATTCCTCCGCAATCAGGCAGACCAAAACGCTTTCAGAGTAACATCCAGGAGATCATTTCCCCCGAGTTACCTATCAAGAGTTGCATACAAGATGTATCTTTTAAATATAATGTTTTTCTCGATGATGAGCTGAAAAGGAGACAGTTATTAAAACTGTGCAAGCACTCTGCTCGTAATTACCCGGGGCGCGGGGCGAGAACGCGGCGCTAGTGGGGGACTCAAGAAAAGCGGGGCTTTAAAATCGCTATTCTTTAAAGTTTGCGTGGGTAAAGCCTCTTGGTGCCTTTTAGTAACAAACAAATGCCTATGAGTATATTCAGTCACATATACATAGTAACAGAAATCTATATGTATGTCCAAACACATATATACACATTCGTGTATATCGATTGCACTATTCTGTATTAAATATAGACGTGCCTTGCGGTTCAGATTCATTCAGTCATTCATGTCTGTAGATAAATTAAATTATTTCCTTTAGTGTTTTCTTCTTTCACTCTATTCTTTTTTTCTTCTTTTTTCTCCTTTTTTTTCCTTCCTTTCTCCTTCTTTCTCTTTTCTCAGTGGAAAGTGCACAGTAAGTGTGAAATATACATCATCGCCAGAGGAATTTGTCTTGAAAAGTCCTCTCAGCCCCCTGGTGTTCAAAGACTACAGGATGATTATTGATTATTGCACTAGATCAGAGCCCGCATGAAACGCCAGGGGAGCGGAACGGACCGGCGGTGAGGGCCCGGCTCCCGCCCGCGGTACCCGCGGCTCGCCGGGCCCGGGGCTCCGCGGGGCCGCCGCGCTCCGCACCCGCGGAGGACGGGACGAGCCGCGGCGCCGCCAAACGGCTCCGAGCCCCTTGGGCACGGCCCGTGCGCGCCCGCGGAGCCCCGCGCAGCTGCTCCGCTCTCCCCAGCCCCGCGCTCGCCGTTTGCTCCGGTCCAGGTCGGGCAGCAAAGCGCCCGTGGTGTCCGTCGGTCCGGCTGTACCGCCGGTGCTCAGGCTGGGAGTACGGGACCGTAGAGACAGGCCTGAGGTGTGTAAGTGTGTGTGTGTGTGTGCACAAATAGGCACACACGCACAGAGAGGGCTTCCTCTGCCTGCAAGAGGCCGTATATTTAGAACGATGAGCTCTTGGACATGCTTAGCTGTTCTTACCACACTCATGTACCCTGAGATCCATTACCTGTTCCATCACTGAAGGGGCTGAAGGGAATGCTGAGCTGTGGGGCGGAGGCTGAGAAGCTCACTGGCCGGAGAGCACAGCGGGAGCCTCAGTGCCAGGGTGAGGTGCAGGACGGAGTGAACGCCTCAAGCACCCCGCTCCAGGGGATGTGGGGCTACGCCACATCCCTCCCCCCGCCTGACCACAGCTGCCTGGGTGACTGGGGTTCTCCCAGTAGGGGCTGTAGGTACCCCTGGCCTTTACTGCCCGAGATGGGTGCAAACTTCCCCCCGTGCCTTGGAAAGGGTGAAGGATTGACTGGCGACTGCAAGCGCTCCAGAACTGCTGCTTCTTTGCCCAATGAAAAACAGAGAGAGCGTCTTTTGTCCGTACAAATTGACCAGCAGTGAGAAAAGATAATGCTGAACGTGCTCCATTCATCTGGAGAGCGATGGTGCTGTTTAGGGAAGGGGATTGTGGACGGCAAATAAAAGAGGAACTTTGGAAAGCGCCGTGACCTTGGGCTTTAATTTACAGCAAATTTTGTCTTGTATATAAACAGAAGATTAAGTATATTGTGGAAAACTTCAAATCGCATTTTAAATTTTATTATTTTTCTCTTCCTTTGGGCTGCAGACACTTGAATTCATGACAATCGAGAGGATTTTCTGTATGAATAAGAACATCAACAACCCCATTGTGTCCTGTCACTGTATCCTGGTATTTCTACATCCTCTCTGAGGTTCACTTTGAAATTTGGAGGAATGTGATCTGGGAATTAGGTTTTAGACCATTTTGTTTCCATTTTGCAAATGCAAAGATGCTACAGTGAAACACACAGTGGTTTCTATTTCTTCCTCTCTGTAGGCATGTTTAACTCTCATTGATACTGATGTGAGTTATGCACATGTCTAAAGAGGAGAAGGGAGTCTTAGATCTTTTTCTCATCGTTTACATGAGATCAAAAGAAATCAAATAGAGTTAATGAAGGGCCAGATGGTGCTTTATTTGTGCTCTGGAAGAACACAGTAGAAAAGAATGGGAAGGAATATCTGTAGTTTAACCTGGCGAGGAGGAGGAAAACTTACTATCTCATTTAACGGGCACTGAAGCAAAAATGCCGTATCTTCAGAAGTGGGAAAGGTTTGCTTGTTTTCTCTCCCTCAGTAGATTTTGGATGCAGGGCTAGGGTTGTTTTTGGAAGGCACTGATTGAAGGGATTCCAGACTCTGAAATCATTCGCATTTTGTCTTTTTTGGAAACACAAATTTCTTTGGACTGGGCAATTCTTCAGGTTTTGCTTTTAAGCTGTAGGATATGGGTGCTCCTCTAGTCCATGGAAAATGTGTAATCTAAGCTGCTATGAGGAGGCAGGGCTGCAGAAGTAGAAGAGCCTTTGATTTGGATCCTCACTGTGAGCAAGAGTTTGGCAGGAGAGGCACAGGATGCAGTAAACTTTACCAACTGTGCACAGAGAGCAGCTCATATCCCAGAGGATGCAGACAGGGCCAGGGCCATCCTGTGCTGTGCCTCTGTGCCATCTCACAGCCCTTGCACCTCACTGGTGGGTTCGCAGCTCAGGTTGCCCCCAGGATCTTGTGGGAGGAGATTGTAGCGTTGGGCATAGCTGATGACCAATTACTTTTGCCTTCACTTATGGTAGGGTTATCTGAAAAGAGAAGAAAAGCTTGTTTCCTCTGTAGACCTTACACTGATCCTGGCAGGCTCTTTCTGATATAGAATACCCCAAAGGGTCCTAATTGGTAAACACGAGGGAAAACAGAAGTTTTACAGAGGATTACCCCTGCCTGTGATGATCTTGTAGGGATGAGTCTGTGGGGGCAGTAGAGGCCATCTTATTATTTGTTCTCTGTACATCCCATCATTGTTTTAATGCATGACACACCTATTCAAGGATAACTTAGCACCAGACCACAGATTTCCCAATAGCTTGATGTCACATGTTGGCCTTGCATGATAGTGTAATGCCAGTTGACCAAAAAAAATGTCACTTTTGTATTGTTCCCCAAGGCTTCTTTTGTTGACAAAGTATCTCTCAGGACTTGGATGTCTTTGCAGTTGAACTGAAGGCCTGGAGGCTTTCCTGTTTTAAAAGCAATGGGAAGAGATGCAACCAACATCTGTACATTTGTTTGAGGATGCCAGAAGTTTTTTTTGTTTATGCTTTATTCTCAGAAAATTGTATCAAGAGTACTTTAATAGCAGTAGAGCCACATCTACTCTTTGCCCCCTGGTACAAACCTAACATCACAGCTGCAGCTGACATTATTTCCACCTGCTTTAAATGTGTTCATGTGCCTCTAATCCTGTGTGCAGCTTCACATTTGTACCCATTTCCTGTATTTTATAGGCACATGTGGTATGTCGAGGTTTGGAAATGTAAGCCCTCATTTTGTGCTGCTAGTATTCTAACATTCATTTTCCCTGGCTGTACTCCTTGCTTTAAAAAAAAAAAAATTCAAAAAATCCAAACCAAACCAACCAACCAACCAAACAAACAAACAAACAAAAAAAAAACCAACAAAACAAAAAACACCAAACCAAAACCAATTTTTTTCCCTGTTGAAGTTTAAACAAAACTTTGAGAATTTTCTTGATAGTTTATGTATCTAGCACTTTTATTGAGTGAGTGTGCAGTAATTTGGTGGGTTTACTAAGTAACTTGACAGTTAATGGGATACATCTGCAACAGATTCCAAAATAACTGGCTGCTTAGAAATATGGAAAAGACTAGAATTTTCACTCCTTTCTGTCCTTGTAAGAAATTCCTATCTGCTCCAGCTCCACAGAAGTCAAGATTCCATTAAAGATCCATGTATGCCAAGAGCTGCTACCAACAACAATAAAACTAATTAGAGCTGACTCTTCCAAACTTTCTATTATAATAGAAAAATATTATGGATTTTAATCTAGAGCATTTAAGAAGCCAAATTAAAAACACACAAAACCATGCATACACCTGGAGCTACACGGTGGCTTTTTGAGGCTTGAGAGCATAAAAAACCCCTCAACCATGAAAAAAAAAAGAGCCCAGACTTCATTTTCCACAGACAAATCAGCTTCTTCTCGTCAGTGACCCATACTTGTGTGTGTACCTGCTCCTGTGCAAAGCAGTATAGCAGCAGCAGTAATCCTTCAGCTGCTGCACCATGGCCCAGAAGGGCTGGGAACCCTTTGGTCTTGGGGAGTGTAGACTCAGTCAACTGGGGATGGAAGTCTCTAAGAGGAAAACCCTAACAAGCAATCCCATATCCCTGGGAAAATTTCTGCATTTCCTAAACTGACTTCTTCACGACACAACAGCCAAAAGCTAGTCCACTCTTTACAGTAAGGCTGATTTTTAGGGATGGCCTGCACTTCAGGGAAGCCCATGGTAGTGTGAATCCATAGGAATGAACAGGATGGGGGAGGAAAACCAGACATTTATGCTGGAGATACTGTTTGAGTGGATGTATCTAGTGTCCTGTGGTTCCAGAGGGAATAAAGAAAAGGAAAAAGATGAAGGAAGCTGAGCAGAGCTCTCCTGTGAGTGGCTTAATTGATCTAATATCTTCACTGCAGCTTCATTAACTTTAATCTACAAAATTTTAGATGGCTTCAGATAGGTATGTCATGGTAACAAAGCATATTGGTAAACAGCTGAAATGTCCCAATGCCTTTCATGACACTGATGTGTCTGGACTTGCAATGCATGCATCACTTTTCACTTCTTGGGGTTAAAAAGTTGATAAAAGGAAGAGCCACCTCAGATTCCTTCTGCAATTTGTGAACAAATTCTCTATAGTGCTTTGCCAAATGTTGTATAAAGCCCCGACATGTGTCTGTTTATTCATTAGAATTCAACAGAAGGGTAGGAACATAGTGCTAATGTTTATGTTTCAGTTAAGGAATTCATTTATGTTGCCTCACTTAAAAATATTCTCCTCACAGAAAATATAAGTCCAAAGTTGATTTATCAGGTTTAAATTTAAGAAAACTATATTGTCAGAACAACCACACATTCCTTTTTGCACCACTTTTGAAATCTGTTTCCTATTACCATCTCTGCATCAGACAAATACAACCAAGTTATTTACAGGCTGTGAAAGATACTAAATCTTTTCTGAGTAATATTACACTGGATCACAAATTCTCACTTTTAATAATAATTGACAACAAGCTAAAGTGAAGGATATTCACAATTAGTAACAACAGCACATAATGCTCTCCCAGTGCCTTGTATCTCCAAGACCCAATGCAGACCTAAGCTGCTGAAGTCTCATTAACATTTACTTTGGAAGGATGTTAAGTATTGTTATCTCCTGTTTACAGATGGTGAAAGAGGCTCAGTAGGATTGTGACTTGCCTAAAAAAACTTAGAACAGTTTAATTGCAGAAGCCAGACCAGAACTCTCAAGCTCTTGGCTCCTACTTGTGTGAGAGAGCGAAACACAATTTTAAGAGCATCCTGTGACTTAAGGAATCCCAGTTCCAGCACACACCAGGGCTTGAGCGGCGCTGGGGCAGTGCAGCTCCTCAGGGGCACTTTGGGCTCCCGGCTCCCATTAACTTGGAGTGATTTTGGAGCTCTTGAAAACTCCTTTCAGTCCGTGGAGGGAAATGCACAACACCTGTGATTCATAGAAGGGCGCACGGAGAGGCAGGGAGAGGGCTGGAGCGGCAGCCAGCTCCACGTGCGGCTCAGCCGCGATTCAGAAGCTGCGGGGCCGAGTGCTGAGCCTGTGCTCCAGGGCTGCGGGGCCGGGGGAGCCGGCAGCAGCGCTGCCAGCTCTGCTCACTGACATGATTTTCTCGGGAGCACAGCCAGGAAAGATCTAAAGACAAAACTCCAGCCCTCTAATAAATTTCAGCTTCGCCTTTGGGAGGAAGCCCTCCTTGCCTGGCCCCTTGTGCCGTGCCCCTACACCTTCAGGAGAAGGGAGCAGCTCAGGTGGATGCACATCCCCAGGCTTTCTTCCTGGTCAGCCCCTGCTGCCATGCTCTGAATGGGAAAACTGGGAGCAGGAGGATGGGCAGAGAGCAGTGGAAATCCCTGCAGGAGCAGATGTACCAGTAGTGTATTTGTGTATGTGTGATGGGAATACAAGAGTGGGGAAGCACAGTGCGGCTAGGGAAGCATCCCCTCGGGGCTGGAAATGCAAAGTCAGATAGAGCTGGGCAGCAGGGGCAGGCAGGGAGCACACCTGGGGCAGGTGGAAAGGGGCAGGAAGCAGCATCTCTTGTTGTTAGATGGAGAAGTGCACTGCTGCAAGGCATGCAGGTTCTCAAACAAAGCAAAGGCCAAGAGAATCCATCAACATCTAATGCCCAAAGACCTGTGACAAATATTTGTGTTGGGATTGGGATTGGGATTGGAACTGGCTGTGAAGCTCTCACCCACCTGCATGCAGCCTTGCACCCCCATGTACACCACAGCCTTTGGAGATGAGGAAGTGAAAGGAATTCAGGCTCAAAGGAGGGATCAAAGCCATCCCAAATGCATGTAGGTATCTGGCAGTGTCTGTATCTTGCTGTTATCCAATTTGTTAACTTTTTCCTCTGGCAATACTGGTGTACAACTGACTGAAAGCCTGGAATAAGAGTGGTTAGAGCTGAGGAGGAAAATTTCTTCTTCATCAGGAAAGAGAGTGGATGTTGCATGAAGTTGATATTGCTTCCCCAAAACACTGCTGAGAAGGGAAAGAAAACCTTGGATGAGGGAGGGGATGCTGAGGCACGTGCAGGGAGCTGGGGAAATGCCAGCTCTGGGGAAGGAAGAACATCCCTGCAGCCTCAGAGGAGGTGCAGCCCTCCTTCGACAGCCAGATACTGAGCCTTGATTTTCATGGCAAAGTTTTAGACTTGCTGCCTTGGCTATGAGTTTTGGCCTCAGACAATGCTCAAAGGGATGCAGAAACCATTTACAGTACAGTCTCAAATTTGCATCTATGTTTGGAAATGCTCAACAGCTTCATCACATTAAAGCATTTTAGGAAGGTGTATAGCTAAGCAAATACTCACTGCTAAGAAGATCTTGAGGTAATTCTGAGTAAGGAAGAGAGGCGTCCCTTATGTGGGAAAGACTACCAGGCCAGAGGATCAACTTTCTAGGCCAAACCCCATTAAATTCAAGGGAAAAACAACTTTTAGATGGCCTTGTGCCTACACTTAGAAATTTAATTGAATCTGGAATAAGCTTTATAGACTGAGGGACTCACAGCATGAGATAAATTGTTCACTGCAGTTATGGCAAATGCAAGCAGTGAGCTGGCCAGCTGGTTCTATCAGGAGTATAAAGAAAATCTAGTCAGGATAAGTCAGGTAAAATATCTAGATGGTGGAATGTCACTCCAGGGGCCAGGATGGGGAAAGGTTAAGGGTCTCTGAGAAAAAAGTTGCTTTTTAATGTCCTTTTTGCTTGAACATGTTAATGTCCCAGAGGCCTATTCTTTACATAATTCTGTTTGCACAAGATGAAGGGGGTACCAGAACTTTGCCAGCTCATTGCAAAATCCTTGAAAATACTGTTTGAAAATATTTATGCAGAAAAAAAAAGCTATTTCACACATTTTGAATCAGCAGCCAGGTTTTAAAATAAACCAATCTGTCCTCAGAAATTAAAAGAAGAAATAAAGATCAAAATTCACAGTTGGTGTAAATTGCCAGACTTTTCAGTGAAGTCAGTGCAGGGCTGCCAATTTAAACTAACAGAGAAACCAGTCCAAAAACCATGAACGTGATTTTAAAAGTCTTCAAAACAGAGTTTCCAAAACATTACGTGGCCACAGAGTACCTTGCAGAATGATAAAGCGTGGGGTCAGTCTCCAGGTGCCCTAGAACAGAGAATAAATGGCAGCACTAGGACTGAGGGATGTTAAATCTGTTTAAAGAGTACCAATAAATAGCATGTGTCAATCAATAATTGCTTCTCCATTAAAAAACTGACACAATAACTAGAGTTTTCTCATGCTAAAATAGTTAAATATTTAACCAAGTCCATGAAAGCTAATTGAATACTTTTTTTTTTCATTCTTGATATAAATTAATGAACAAAAGAGCTGTGGGCTTCCATGTCTCTCCAGCAGATCACCTGTCTGAACCATGGAAAACTTCTTTCAGACAGGCTCTGTTTGGCATTATCTCCTCTGTAATACTTCTTCAGGGCACTGTACAATTTTTAAAGGTGTGTCTGAGAGCCAGAAGTTGGGAGCATGTACATATTCTCTCCCTTTTGGATGTGAAAGGGTAATCTTGGAATCCTGGAAGGGAACACAAGCCAGTTGTTGGTTACCCTAAGCCATTAAAAGTCTCTCTCTGAGAAAAATTATGACTGTCTTATTCCTGTTGAAAAACAGACTGATGCTGATGCACAGATCAGATATTCTCTTCTTCTGAGAGGGGCACTATGACCTCTCTATCTTACCCTCTGCTTTATATTACATTTTCTTTCCACCAGGCTTCTTGAGGATGTGGAAAGGAGTGTGAAAACCTGCCCTCAGCACAGAAGATTGGGTATTTGAAGACAGGCATGGCTGGTGTGCACCTCGTTCCAGGCCCCTGGGTGCCACGATAATATTAGCATTACTGTCCCACAATAATAACAGGAGTACGTTTTATGAGAATTTCCAGAGGGTGGGAAAAAGTAGTCAGTGTTGGAAAGGGAACACAAAGCTTTTTGGCTGAAAGTTGCCCAGGGAACTTCAAGGCAGGCTCCTCAGACCAGGGGCCAGGTCCCTCAGGTGACAGAACCTGGCACAGCCTTGATGGGTTGATCAGGCCAGTCCTGATGCAGGAGGATTAGACAAGAACTGACTGCGCTGAATTTTCGTTTTGTTTACTGTGGTTGCCACCAGGCAGCCCAGAGAGGCTTTCAGGGCTCTCTGAGGGCATGGGAAAATCAGTGTGTTTAGCTTTCCTGGGCTGAGCACTGGGCTCAGCTGGAAGTGTGGACCTTGAGGTTAGCCTTACATCACCGGAGGTGGGTGCCTAAGCCTACCCTCTGACTTCTGCCAGAGCTAAATTTAAATCCTTGATGGCTTAAATGAGTTCTGTGGCAACACAGTGATGGATTTGAAAGGGAATGAGAGGGGAAAAAAAAAGGAAAATGCTCCCCAACGACAAGGAAAAAAAAAAACAACAAAAAAGCCCCTCAAACAAGGAGAAAGAGAACACAGCTATGACATGTCAAAAATGGAGAGAACAAGATTTTTGCAGTCAGCAGTTCAGAACATAGCCTGGAGGGGAACCAAAGGCTTTGTACCCTTGCTCTCAGCTGGGGAATGTCCACTTGCCTTTGGTGAGGAGCTTTTACAAGCCACAGCTGCCTGGCTGAGGAGCAAATTACTTTTTCAAGCCTCTGAACTCTTCAGGGAAGCAAAAATTTTGCTCTTACGTGTATGTGAGGTGCCCAGAAGAGGCAGGTCCCGATCACTAACAGAGACCTCTAAGCATCAGCAAGACAGCTAATACTGAAGACCTGCTTTCTAAGTCCAGGTCTAACATGGCCACATTGTCCTGGTTAACAGTGAGTGCTATCCTATTTCTGCATGAGAGGGCTGAGCCACATAAGTTTTACAGGAAAACTTCCAGGGGGAAAGATTTATGTATTTGCCATGAAAAAACACCGATTCTTGTATTAGATGAACTTGGACTGCATTATGTTACAGAAATAAATGCATCCCCATGGAAAAAGAATGCAAATATTTGCATTATTTGTAATGTCCTTCAACTATCTGGCTACATGTGCCCCATATATTAAATGCATGCTTTGCAGTAATGTTTGTTGCATACAGCTGGATAAAGTAATTAATAGAGATTTAATAGCTGCACAGTAAAAAACTCATCCTTCTAATTTGCCTTTATAATTCTATCTTTAGCTATAACTAATAATTGTAAGAAATATCTCTGTCCCAAATAGTCTCAAAGAAGTTTATTAAGCAGATCTTCACAATTTAAAAAGCTGTCCTGATAACATCCTTGTTTCACCAGAGTGAGGGAAAAGAAAAGGGAAAAATAGAGAAAAAAAGAAAAAAGAGAAAGAGGAAAGGGCAACTCTTCTGCCAAAATAAACCAATTAGCTCATGGATTAAATGTTTCTTCAGAAACACGTAAAGACGGGAAGTAATGTTCTCCTTTTTCTTGGAGGAAGCGTTAGGACACGAATTCTGTTTCTTGTAGTGTAGATATTATTTGTTCTTTGGCAGCAGTCCTCTCAAAAATGTTGGTGGTGTTGCAAAACTATAACTACAGGTCCAACACTGGATGCACAAATGGTTTATAAACTACAGGCTGGGTCACTTGCAAAAGAGCCAGTTGGACTCATGAATAGCATGAGCTACAGTCCAATGCTGGATTCACAAATAGTCTGGGAACTATAGGTCTGGTGGACAGGTAGATTCAGCATTTAACAATACCTAGAAACTATAATGTATCATTTCTCATTTTTAACAAAAGAAGACTACCTATAATGTCATAGAAAATGACAATAAAGCTAGATAATTTCTCTATAATTTCCTTTGACTGACCCATTATTTTTCCTTTACTGTCATTTCTTATCTCCCAGGAACAAATAACAGAAGAGACACTATAAATGGGAAGCTAACTATGAAAATCATTCCCAGGAATCTTGCCCTAAATACTGAAAATCAAAGATGGAAGTTATGAAACTGGAAAAAAATTGGAATATTAATATTATGGTGGTATATTTAACATTTTCTTATTACTTTTAGCTTAGACATACTTTAAGTTATAAAATGCCTGGATAGCAAGCTTTCAATTGAAAGTTCATTTTCTGATTTGATTTAATTTCTCATTTTCTTACCATTGTTATTACCTGATAGATGCAACACTTATTCTTCAGATTTGTCTGTTACTATTATTGTTATTTATAATCCTGTGTTTTATTGTTGTGACTGAAATGTTCTAAGACTCATTAAAATCATTGTGATATTGAAGACAATTTTATCACATTACGTTTGTTTCAGGATTCAAATGCTATTCATTTGGAAGGGATTTCTGTACAGTCATCCCACCCACCTCATGAAATCAGTATTTCTGAGCAGTTTCAGATTTCTTTCCTGATAATTCTTTACAGTCACTGGTCTGAGTAACAAAAAGACTTTGATAATGTACTATGAGACAAATCTTGCAAAGCAAAAGGAATGAGTTTAACCGATTTTGGTGGAGATATTACAAACGTCATCATGATTGAATGAATCTTCTAACAGGAACCAGCTGATTTTAGAGACAAAAGTCCTGATCCTCACTTTGATAAATCTCTTCTTATTTGAATGAATATTGCAGTATTGGACCCACATGGAACTTGGTCAGAGGCCAATAAAGTGCTGTGAATGGAAACATTAGTTTGTGATTAGAAATCTGATTCTATTGTTGTGCAGATTTACTCAAGCTATTGTCCTATGAGAGTGAAAAAGGGCAAGTGAGGTAAAAACCCTTTTCCCCCAGTAAGAATTGCTTTTTATCCATGGTCACAAGACCCCAGTGTGCTTGTTTACTGCAATGGCCTGTTGTATGTGAATGGCTGTCTGCCTCATTTGCACCAAGATGGGAGCAATCTGAAAGTGCACATGTTACTCCTAGAAACTCCCCAGGAAGGCTGGGAATCTGGCTCAGATGCTGTCATCAAAATGTGCTTGCGCATGGCAGTGCGTGGTAGGTGCTCCAAAAGTATTCCCATGATCTCTGCAAGGAGGGGAACACTCAGCTGGAAGATGGTAGGACTTCCACAGTTGTACCTCAAAAGGTTCTTCTCAGTCACAGGATGACTTAACAGAAGCTTGGGTCAAGCTTGGAGAAGACAAAATGTAATTAAATACTCTCCTGAATGTTATAGGTCAAGTATTAAACATTGTGCAAGACTATCAGCCCAAAATCATTCTCTGCCATATGAAGATCTTGGAGAAATAGCTCAACTCAGGACATTTATGAGGAAATGTGAGTTTTTCAGTTATTTGTCTCCCATGGAACCAAAACTAGGAACAGATTCAGCCCTGCATCTATTCCCAAAGCTTAGCTGCCCGTGCTACACGAGCTCTTGCTCTGTGCTTCAGCAACTTCCACCGACAAGGCGTGGTCGGATCCATCTCCACTGTCACTTCACAGACACTGCACTCATTGCTCACAATGCATCACACAACACACGAGACTCTGGCAGATGTGGAAATACCACCAGGTAGCTTTATTCATTATATTATCCAATGATGACCATAAACAGGCATTTTAGAAGTTTGTCCAACCCTATCAGGATGGTGGGTTTATTGCTGAGTTCTGTCCAAATTGCTAGATTTGGATTTAGAAAGCATGCTGTCCTCATTAACATGGACTTAATTAGTAGCAGTGGTGAGTCTCTGGAAAAGCTACTGATGCTTAATAAGTCTTTTGTGTCTGGCTTCTAGAAAGTTTTGTATTTGCAGAAATGTGATAGATCAGATTCAGACACCAGTGCATTACACATATTTCTTATGAAACAGCTACTGTTGAAATGGAATCTTTATCAAGCAAGAACATAGCTGTGCTCCAAAATCCATCACAGGATTAGTGTTTACCACTCTGCTTTCAGATGTGTGCTGGAAAAAAAAAAGTGTATTTTGGTACATGTGAGGACCTTAAGGGGAAAATAAGCTATGCTGTGCACAGCAGCTTGAGAAGGCTGCATTTAGTGGCATCCAAAATAGAAGCTGTCAGGTCAAACTAATTTCTGGTTTATTCTCAGGCAGATGAGTAACCCCTTGTCACTTTTTTCCTGTCACTTCAAAACTATTAAGAGCATTTCACTTCCCCTCTTTAAAAGAACCTGGATGCACCTGCAAGAGGGTGCCTTCTGTGGGTATTAAATATGAATTCTGAGCTGTCCTCAAGGAAGGACAAGTGTACAAATGCCCAAATGAAACACCCTGGGAAGCAGAAAGGAAAGTTTTATGTCCTTACCTCCTTACTACTTGGACTCATGAAGTTGAAAAGAATTTATCTCTCGGGATTTTGAGTGTTTATTTCTGCCACTTATGTACATCTTACAGTTTTGGATTTTCCTTTGACCATATTTACTTCCTAAAGAAGCTTTTGGAAGTGATATTATTCTTATATTGTGACTGTTTTGCAGAATGAATAAAGTTTTAATATGCAACAAAACTTCAATTTTTTTTAATAAACAAAATTTTGATTATTAAACCAGCAACCTTATTGAATTATAGAGTTGCTGGCTTGTTAAACTATGATATTTTTCAAACTTCCTATACTTCCTTTATGCTGCACACATTTATATATGTCTTCATACAAGACAACAATGACTTCTTGCTTTCTGTAGATCAACATAAGATTATTTTGCCGTCCCTGTGTGTGCTGTTCTCAGTTCCTCTTCAGTTTTGGCTCTGCCTAATACTACAAGAGCTAACATTTTTCTGATATCACTGTTTAAGCTGAAGAATAACTGTACTGCTAACAAAATTATTATGGATAGAAAAAAAAGAGGGAAGGTGGCAGTTGTCAAGAGCAATAAAAACACACTACAGAATCTTTGCACCAAAAGGTGATTTACATTATCAAAGTCCCTGAGAACTCTGCTTTACAGTTTAATATATTTAACAAAATTTATATATATATACATGTAAATATTTACATTCCAGGCTTTTGCTAGTCTCTATGCAACCTTAACAGTAATAGCGTTTTAATTTCCTTAAAGGAAAGTCTTCTTTGGAACCCATGAATGCTTCAATGTTTTGGAAAGATCTAAATATATGTCAAATATCTGTTGAGACTTATGATTTTTTTCATTCACTCAGCAATCATTTCATGTATTATTTTGAGAAACAGCACTATATGTACTGTAAAAAAAATGGAAAAATAAAAAAAGTATTATCTGATAAGCTGAAATAGCTCTCTCTGTTGGTTAATTACCCAAATACTAAAGAAAAGTTAGGCTAATGATTTCCAGACATTTGTCATGCCATATCATGTTAAAGCAGCTGTTAACCATATGCACTACTGTAGTTCTGCTTATATTAACCATTATGAAATTTTCCTTGGGGAAAAGTGCTCACGTGCTTGCAGGGAACTTCTGTGCCCTCTTTTTAAATGAAATAAGTTGGTTATTCTTAGAGCATGGCAAATAATTTGTAACAAATCACTTGGTGATTTTCTCCTGCTTGTGAATGGAGATTGTATTTTCCAAAGCCACCATGCAACCAAGGAGCTGAAGTCTGGGAGCTGCACTAGAGCAGAGGGAGCACTAGGAGAGCCTCCAAACCCAGCCTGGTGTCACTGCGCCAGTGCAGCACAGATCTGGTGGTCTCATGGCTTTGGGACACGAGGTCACATTTCTTCATGGCCCTGCACCCTGTTGCATCAACCCATGAGCTCACCTGAGGCTGACACAGGAACCCCTGACACTGCTGTTTTGCACAGGAGTATGGACCTGCAGCAGGATAGGGTTTCATCTGACCTTTTCCTTTCTGTCTTTTTGAGAGGGAGGGAGACAGTGATCCATAAATTCCTAGGGGCCTGTGGTGGCAAATATCACAGTGATAACCACTAGAGAAACAAGATCTATGGAGAGATGCCATCTCTTTTATTAGGCTGACTAATATAATTGGAAAAAAAGAGACGAGCTTTCAGGTCAAAATCCCATTGTCAGGTCCAAGACAGAGGCCTGTTTTGAGGACAGCTTGTGAATGATAGCTCATTGTTGGGTTCTTTCGGTGTATTTTCCCTTCTTGTTTATAGCATAAGAAGACCATGTATTTTTTATAAGCATTGCCTCATTTTTCTTAAAACATTAAAACTACAACATGATGTACATCTACTACCAGTTTGATAAATATAGGCAATTTTTTCTTCTCAAACTTGCAGAATAATTTATAATCTTGCATCATCCTAAAGAAGGGTACCTATATTAACTCAGGATGAGATGACATTTACACTTATTTTAGGGATATCTGTCTGAATTTGTTACAGCTGCCTTTGTGTCCTCAGTTGCATACACCTTCTGTGTGTATTCAGGCAAATGTTCAGGAAAATAAATGGAGTTCAAGATGAAAATGGTTTTATTGGATAAAGATCACAGAAATGTTTTGTCTTACAATACCTACCCTGGTCACAGTGTGAATGATTCACATCTCTTCTCTCTGCCTCCTAATCCCAGATGTTAGAAGAAGCCAGCTGACAGGGATATCACGTAAGACATAAGTCATATTCCTTTTATTCAGTGTGTGTAAACCCTGGGCGTTGCATTCCAAAAAGACATGGTGGGTGCCAGAGGAGGACATCAAGAGTGGGTAAAGGTCTAAAATCACATCTTACAAATAACAACTGAAGGAATTTTGATTGTTTAATCAGCAGAAGAATCAAAAGGAATTGTGAAGATAGCCTTCAGATACATGAGGGTAGCAGCAAGAAGAATGAAAAAAAATTTCCTTTGCCCTTTGTACAAAAAAAGGAGGCAATTTAAACAAGGAATAATTCTCTTAGGTAGCAGTAGAATAAGAATATTGTTTCTATTATAATAAACAACCAACCATTGAAATAGACTGTCTAGGGAAACTGTGAAACCAAATTATCAAAGGGATGAAAGAACAGGTTAGAAAAGCAAAATGGTAGGAATTATGTACATGTAGTTATATGCCCTACCATGTTGGAGGTGGATCAGCTAGATAACAGCTTAGTGTCCCTTATAGGTGCCTTTTCTCTGACCTTATGAGTGATAAGTGCATGATGATGGCAAAAAAAATTGCACAAAATATATATCCTCCAAAATAAGTTTTCTCTCTTTAGTTTGAGTGCTTGACAGTGATTAAACAAAGGATTTTTTCCCTTTTAAAAACTTCCATGTTTTTAATCTCAAACCTGACTGTTAGTGGTGTTATACTAGCACAATTCATTCACCCTCACAATGATCAGTAACTTAATTTCACAACTGTATTATTAGATTATAGTATAAGTAGATTATTGAACAGAAGGAGCCCACTGATTCAGTGCAGAGAAATATCCAGATGACAGGAGCTTGCACTGTGTCCTAGTGGGTATTTCTGAGGCCAAACATTTTCTCTCAACAATCCAACCACTTGCTCAGATGTCTGTTCTTGCTTGTGACAGAGCTGAAAAATTATGCTTTGCAAAGAGACCAAACCTGCACAGACAATGACAAACAATTTGAAAATAACTGGTCTGACCGGGTGTCCAAATTGCTGACAGAAAGGAAATTTTCATATGTGCAACGAGCATGAAAGATGAAAGCCCTTCCCTGGTGCTGTTCTTCCACTGAAGCCCTTACTCCGACCTGTGGCCTCACTAGTTGACCTGTGAGCAGAGAGCAGGGAGAGTGTAAGAAAACAGCTCCTACTAAAGCTTATTTTCTGAAGGGAAGTCTGCCCAGATGTTTCAGTCATATTTTTACATATTGCCTGCTAAAATAATCTGTAAAAGGTTAGTAAAGTAATCTGGAAAAACAGTAAATTTTGCCTTTTGGATAGAGAAAAACTGTATTAATATTTATAGTGCATATTTATGCATTTTTTCTTTATATATTTGGGTCCACCCAGGACAAAAACTGCAGGGGTGGGAGAGCTGTGCATGCCTCATTCATACCCCTCCTTTCTTCAGGGTCCTATGGAGTCCAATGGCTCTAAGACCAAGAATTTTGCTTCTGACTTCTCAACTTTTCTTGCTAGGTGGGAACCCTATACAGCCTGACTTTTGCTTCTGACTTCTCAACTTTTCTTGCTAGGTGGGAACCCTATACAGCCTGACTCTTGCCTTCAGCACCCCCTGGCACAGATATCACCTTGCATGTGAAGTATTTCATACCTAGGAAGAACTGAAAGTGTACTGGGACTGTGACAGCTTCACTCCATGAGCAGCTAGAGTGCTAAACACAATGATACTCTTGGCTGGACTAAGAGCTCTATCCTAGTAAAAATAATTCCCAGAACTCTATCCACATGTCTGTTGGTCCATTAGTCTTGTTTATCTCAGAAACTAGGCAGAGAGTTTTTTCAGATATTTCCCATGGGCAAAGAGCTTCATACGATCAGATTATGCAGAGACACTGCTTTAAATTACCTTGATCCTGCAAAATTATGTGGGTTTTAATCCCTTATCATGCCTTTTTCACAGTTTAATCTAAATAAAAGTTTGTTCCAATCCTTTTCATCCTGTCCTCCAAACTCTTTACCAATGCAATGGCCTGCTATGGCTGCAGCACAATCCTGGCTGGAATAAGTCTTAATTAGCTGCCAATGATGTCATGTCCATGTCTGTGTTAAAGGCACAGGACTAAGTATTTGTCCTTATTTAATGTACTGTAGAAATTCCATTTAAGGATAGCATTAAGACGCTTCAGAGCCAATCTTGTATTTCTCCTGTAGTTGAGACGCTTGGCCTTCAGCCTTCTGACACTACCCCAGTTGTGCTATAATGCTCCAGAAATACACTGCCTGTTGTGTTTTATTGCTCATGTGAAAACTGTCCAATTCCTTGTCAGTTGACAAGGGAGGAGCGTTGCAGTGAAGGATTGCACAGCAGTGTGTCTGGGAGCGATGTTATTTCACACCAGCAGCAACCTTTCAGTGTTTGCTCGGCAGCCCAGTAGAGCCTTGGTGCTCTTGCCATAGAGCAGAGAGCAAACCCCATTGTAGTCACTCTCTCTGCCAGAGAGACCAATTCATGCTGCCAAATATCTCCCCTCAACACATTTATTGAACATTAAACCAGCAGAATAGCATTGAATGAAGTCCAGTAATTTTATAGGATATATTTTAGTCACTAGACTTTGAAGACTAGTCCAATGTTAATTATAAAGTTTCTGTGTCTGGATAACATATTGTTAACAGTTATTTTGTAAGTGCTAATGGCAAGATGGAAGATTTCCAATAGTTTTATTGAGGAAGTGGCAATTAAAATGTTGAGCACTGCAACATACATACAAAATAAAAATAATCCTGCATACACAGCACTTTGTGTCTAAAAAAACCCCAAACCAGAAAAAACAGGGACGAATATTTTCTTTTGAAATAAATGCAACCATTTTATTTCTAAAAAGTTTTGCTTTTGGGAAAAAACCCAAATGTTGATTTACTTGCCAACTTCAAATGTCACAAGCCTTGAACAAGTTTGACATTGTTTAAAAGCACATCGTGAAACTATTAGAAAGCAAGACAAGTTGCTATGTTATGTTTTTCCACACTCAAAGAGCAACAATATGTTTTCAGTTTGAGTAATTTCTTTTACATTAAGGGAAACAAAACAAGAAAGAACAAAAGCAAAGTGTTCACAAGCGTGTGTGGAAGTGTGTACACAGGACAATTTTTAACACATGAGTGGAAAAAGGTGCTGTGCAAGCGCTGCCCCACAAGGTCAGCTGGGCACACTGATGCTCCCATGCCTACGTGCAATAACATAAAAAAAGGACTACCTACAGCTCTGTATCAGCCATCAGTTAGCAGGTTCAACACAGATTTTGCATGCAGAGCAAATGCCTACCACCTGCTGAAAAAAGGAGTCCTAGAGTGGGATCTAGAGTTAAGATGGGGGCTGGCTGCTAGTGTGAAGTTGGTCAGTGCGAGGCACTTAATCCCTGAAAGCTGAGCAGGAGCTGGGTCTCCTGCCATTTGAGTGGGTTTAGGTTTGCTTGCAACATACCTGTTTTAATCTAAACCTGCTGCAGTGGGCAGGTTTTAAGGCCCTTCCTTAACGCTTTTCCAGACAGCTCTGTTTCCAGACAGCCTGGTGAGGCTGGATTTCACATCCTCTTCTGGGAGCCAAAAGCCTCTCTGGGCTCCCAGGGCATGTCCTCAGTTCCCTTGGCAGACCCAGAATTGGATGTTGGGGCTCCTTGCAGTCCCTGGGCAAGTTGCAGCAGAAGTCATTCAGCTTCCTTTAAAGTTCAAAGCTGTGATGCATCAGTGATGTCTGGCTGGACACAGAGGAAATATGCTAATGTAGATCTAAAGTAGCTCAATCCTGCTGACCTCCTGTGAGAGCCAAATTCCCTTTCAATAAGCTTTTTAAAAAATACTACCTCTCCTCTGCAGTGCAAAGCTGTCTGAGTGCATCTTACAGAACACTGTTTGAGGGCTCAACACCTCTGAGCACGGGGAAGTTTGACTTCACACCTTGCATGATGTACCTCAGCTGTACCTCTCATCCAGCAGCAGTCTTTTTTAGCCCACAGCCCCCTTTCTAATTTTTTCAGGGAATACGCTCATCACTACAAATACAAGGAGGAGGTTGTCTGTTTCAGTTGCAATTTCCAGGCCCTTTCAGAGTAGTGTACAACTTCCAGCTGACCTATGGGCTGAGACCCATCCCACAACTGAATGGCACCTCAAATCTTTTCCTTGAAATTACAAATCTGTCTGATTTTAGACACTGAATTTAGCCCCAGAGGAGATCCCTGGGATTGCTTTCAGCAGGGGGTGGGCTAGTCCATACCATGTGGTCTGGAGCCTCCTGCCTGCTCTCATGACCACCTCCTGCATAGAAAGGTGGACAGATTTTGCTCCTAAGGGCCCTCGGCCCAAACTGAGCCACATGGCCATGAAAATCTCACCTCTGCTTCTGCTGATGTGGGGATCTGCAGGCACATCACCTGTTAAGCACATGCTTCCTGAAGAATAGCTTTTAGAACCAGTTTTAGCAGCAGGTTTTGTGAGCACTGTTCAAGTTGATGAGTCCTGAATGGGGCAAGGAGTGGCTGTCCTGGGAGAAGCAGTCAGAGGACACACTGCAGCTAGTCCCTGGGCTGCACAAAAGGACCAACTAGTATTAGGATTATATGGAAAACCCAGTAGTGATAAAAGAGCATTTTGGAGATCTTCAGCTGTAAAACCTGCCACAGACACTTTTCTAAATCAATCCAAGCTTTATGTATAACTTGATAAAAGATTTATTAGGTGAAGGATAATAAATATGTTCAAATGAAAGGTATGGAAATAAAAGTAATGTACCTGTAAATGGTCTGCTATGCTATACTGAGCTGAACTAAATAAGAGCCTGTCTGGGATAAGTTGCTCTATACAAGGTATTCACCAAAGGAAAAAAAAAAAAGAGCAGGGTATCATGACTGTGGTAAAGAGCAGAATTGTCTGACCACTGATGCTCCATTTCTCCAGCTGTTTCTCCAGGGTCTCTGTTAGCTTAAGAGTGGACTTTGAGGTGTTAGGTGTCAGTGTTAGTGCTGTTATTCACAAGAAGTCACAGTCAAACTGCAGCCCAAGATCAAAAGGCAACAGACTCTGATCGGGAAACACAGACCAGTGGGGCAGATGCTGGATACCTTCTGTGAGGGGTTAAATGATCCATCTGGTAACTAATGGGACCCTGACACTGTGAATTACTGTTATTAAGAAAGTTAGGAACACCTGGAGAGAGCACTGAAACTTTCCAGGAAATGGTTATACTGGTACTTTTGGTGTGGCCTAAGTAGTGATTTAAAGGCAATGTGCTCAAAAGCATCCTCACACTACACTCTGAAAACTGTGCCAGGACTGAACTGCTGAATGAAGAGAGAAGACTCCTAGAGAAAAATTCATTATTCACACATACTTCTGTATACAGATAATGTTAGAATTTTTCCCTGAGAATATTTCTGTCAATAGAGAATCATCTCCAGAAGAAGTCATCAGTAATGAACGTTTATTTTCATTATTCCATCACCTAAAAATATCAGCAGTGTTCTCTATGACATGTCTCTTTGTCAAGACATATCTATTCTGTAGGGAGAGCAGTGAAAACACACCAAGTAAATGTTCATGTGTGTGATCTGTTAATGCCATTTCTTTATTATAACTACACTCTTCAAAGGCAGTATATAATATCAAATAGGCTCGTTAGAAAACAGTATGTGATTCCTGATTTGTCTCTGCTCATGGAGAAAAGATGTGGGGGTTTTTTTGTGTGTGTTTTGTATAGGTTTGGGGGTTTTTCTTTCCATTGGACTCCAGTTTAAAATGAAACAATGGTAGAACAGAGGTCAAGAACTTGGAAGAACTCATTCAAGCGGAACCAGGTACAGCTTGATTCAATATCGATATTTCATATGTTCTGAGATTGTGGTTCAAACTACGAGATAGCAGAATACCATTTTTATAGCTTTCCATCTGTGAGAAATTATTTCTCAAAGCACTCTGTATGAACAATCTAACAGATATTCATTTTTGAGATCATATATTCTGCTAAGTGGGATCTTTTTGATGCACAATCTGGCTGTGATAGTAATTTTAAAACTAGAGAGAGAATTTTAAAGCCAGATTCATAAAGTAAATGTCTTTCACACAAGGTTATTTTCCATGATGCATTAACTCCTCTTTTCCAGGCATTTGTAGGAAAGTAATATACTCAATATTATATACGGATGGAGCAAAGGAAGAATGGATCAATGCAATAATCATAAGGAGATGATAAAATTTATATTGAACATACCCTTTCTTTTAAAATATTTTCTTGTTTATTTCAGGGCATAAATACGAATTCTTTGAGCTTGAGAACAACTAAAACTCTTTGATGGTACAGCACTAAAAGCATTTTGCAGCAATGCTCTTATAAACATGATGCAGTTGTAGCAGATCACATACCTGGTATTTAAGGCATTTTGGAAATATTGGAAATCAGTTTCACCTACCCAGAATTCAGGAACCATCTGAAACTGCCTGTCTTGATAGGTCAGGCTGGAACCTGGAACCTTGTTTTCTGTGGCCAACAGGACACAACATGGCCATTGTATCCCATGCCACTCTCTTTGATTTCCCAAACTTGATGAGCAGGAGCTGATTTAGAGCAGGAATGAATGGTGGTGGCCTTGGTTACCAATCTGTAGCCAGTCTTGCCAGTCTTTGGACCCACTGTGAGGATTCTTAACCCAGACTACAAGTGCCACCATACACTTGGTTTAATCTTGCCATCCTTTTCCTGTGGTAACAAGAAATTTCCGATGTCTTTGTAGAAACCACATTGCTGACCCACCCAGTCACTTCAGTCACTTATGTCAGGGCTGAATTTGAAGCTCTGTGTCAGATGTTATGCAAAAGAACATGGAACCTGTGGAAAAAACAACTTTTTCTGGCCTTATCATCCATGGCCCTGTTGAATTACAGAACAGGACTGTGTGGAGGTGTTAGTAACTGTTGCATTCACCATCACCCAGCTTTTGTGGTGCTTATCCATTTATCTGCTCTAAAGCTTTCATCATCCTTCTCTGTAGCATCTCAGAGTCTTCTGGGATGAAAGGACAGTGATTAATGTGTCTCATGGAGTCTTTTGCTCTTTTTCTTCCCTTGCTGCAGGTAGCTGCTTGACTGAAATATCAATTGACAGTTGCCTGTCCCCCACCTCTGTTGTCTTGTTCCACACACTTGAATTTCATATGTTGAAATTTTGAAAGAGAAGAAATCTTGCATGGGTTCTAAAGGCGACAAGGGGCTAAAGGGAAGTTTAGCTTTCACCTCCCCTTGTAAACTACTCCCACAGCAGGATCTCTTGACAAAAAGGGCTATTTTATCTAATGGTTTGGGTTTTGGTAGCTGTATTGACCTGGAAAAGTATAGTTGTCTTAATGTTCTTGGATACTTTAAAATAAAAGAAAAATATCAACAGTAAACATCTAACAGCAAACACTACCTCAAATAGTTAAGATCAAAAGCAACAGTGAATGAAAGGAACAGTTCACAGGAAGGAAGCCCTTGAGATACTTATATTGTTACAGGAGACAGTGGCTTTAGTCTTCAGGACCTAGAAGCTCTCCAGTGCAGTTGTGTTAAATCCCAATTTTGAAGGCTGTTTTTTTTTTTTTATTCTCAGAAAAACCCCAATGATATGGATGTAAAGGAGATTTAACAGGAGATTTAATAGGGGTTCTCTAGGAATTGGATTGATATCCAAATGTTCATTCTTTTTCTGTCTGTCTAAAGAATCTTCCCCAGTGTGAGCATGGTGAGGGGCCTCAGGGGGTGCCTGCTGTATGCAAACATGTTATAGAAATGGCATCAACTTGAGTGTGGGGGCATGTGGAGGGGTTGAATATGGGCATGGCATTGAGTCCCAGGTCACCTTTATAATTTAAAACTATGAGATCAGTGATCTCCTTGAAGGAATAACTCCATCAGACAGCAAAAGGGGCTTCCCCCAAAACAGTCCCAACAATGGCAGCATTACTGGGTACTAGGGCCTCCTTCAGCAGAAGGAAAAGATACATTTTGAAATGCATGGGGAGACCTTTGATATTTCTTCTTCTCCAGATGACCAGACATCTGGAGAAAATCAGTACAAGTCAGCTTAGATCCAACTGTGAAACCCTTCATATAGATCTCCATTACAGGAATCTCTGAAACTTTTAATCTGAAATGTGCTTTGTACAGTCTGAGAATAGAAATGAGCCAGGACTGAACAGCAGCACAGTGAAACAGGCTTTGTAGGTCTCAGAAAAGAACAAATAAGATAAGGTGTGTTTTGTGCAAATATTCAGCTCTAGAGGTGTTTGCTCCAACCTCTAACTCTCCATTACAGAGAATTGCAGAGGTTTGGAATGCCACTACAAGTGCAATGTGTGGATGAACTGATATTTTCCAGTGGGGAATATTAAAAATGGAAAGAAATTAAAAACTCGTATGTCAGTTATAGCTTCAAACATTTTGACAGGATAAATACATGCAGAGTCCTTAGCAATGCTGTGCAATGTTTTTTTAAAATTTATACTCCCTAATGTACTTAGCGGGCGTTCAAACAGCAATCAGCCAAAACTCAATAGGTACACTCCATCCGAATAGATTTTCCTTATAGTTGCCCTCAAAGCAGCATAATTTCTCATACTACATGAAGCTGATTTAAGTGCTGGGTCTGTGCCAATTATTTGTTAAGCCTTCTGTCTTTATTTTATAGCTTCTAGATACAACTGACCAGCTCACGGAAACATCTGTCGCAAGAAAGGCAAAGAATACTAGAATCCTACCAATGTTACATGATTACTTTGTCCCTTTTCTGCCATCATTACCTCTGAGTGTGGCCTCAAATGCAGATTATGCTACTCTGAAATGTCATTGTGTTCATTTTGTGGAGCTGGGAATTTATTACTCATTTAATATAAGTTGATCTTTGTTAGCTAAGTGTACAATTAAATGTACAGTATTTGATGGAGATCTGGGTGGCTTATAACACCAACCTCTCACTTCTAAGCATAGAGTTAAAGTTCAGCCAGAGGTCTAGCATAATAGGAGTTTTCAGGGATTTTAGCATAGTCCCCAGTGGAGTGTTATCTACAACAAAAACAACTATACATCATTTGGCAATTCAGGACAAAATTTGATTAGGAGACACTCTATTCTAGCTAATTTTAATATATCGAAGAGTGCTCTCCCTTTGCACAGCAGTTATTTCTGGCAAGACCTGGAATTGTTAGTGATGAAGAGGAGATTTGCCATACTACTAGCCTTCGAGCCTATCAAATTTGGCACTTCTCTAAACAAATATATAGCATGATATTTCACCTAAAACATTTTATTGAAAGGTGACTGATCCAGTGCCAAGGAGATCTGAATCTCTTTCTCAGAAACAATCCTTTGGCTTTCATTATGTTTTATAGGTTTTATTCAACCCAACACTGCCTAGTGCCTTCAATGCCATATTTTCTAAACACCTTGTAATGAATGACAGCATTTTATAGAACAGTGTCCCTTCCTCAGCAAAACTACTGCACATTTTAATAATGGGCTTCATTTTGCCTAAGCCTGTGTCATAATTGTCCAGTCTAATCAAGTTCCTCCTCTTGTAAATGGAATGACCAACCTCTAGTGAGGACTCCCATACCAACTTCCTGCAAAAATGCTCTCTTCAAGGTTGTCTGTTTTCTGAGGTTATAACCTTAAATGACGGAAACATTCAAATCCAGCTTGAAAACAGTTCAAAAATCCATGATGCCAAAGAAGACACTGCTGAGATAACGTGTATCAAAGACCCATTCAAATACAGATACATTCAAATTAACAGAATTCTCCTAAACGATAAAAATTCAGACAGACAATTTTCTTTTTTAAGGACTTGCATGAGGGAAAAAACAGTCTGTGGAGCATTACACTGTGGTGATTTTCCCCCAGTTTCTGACTGCAAAAAGAACCTTCTGCCAAGCAAAGTCACAGAGACTGATTTAAGCAGAATTCAACTTCAGTTGTGTGAGCAGAAGTGGGATGAAGATTTTGCTTGGGCAAGTGCAGTTTTAAGGAGACAGACAAATCTTTAAAGTGCCTTAAATTCCTGCACTTCCTCTCACCTCTTTGCTAAGTATGAGCTGTATGCCAACTTTCTAATGATATTTTGAAGTGTTTTAAATTGGATGTTAAAAACTTGGGACCACAAAGTCCAGCAGAACTTCAGTGCTTCTTCCCTGTGCACCTGCCGCTGTAAAAAAGGCAGTCAAAGCCCTAATCCTTCAGCAAAACGTTTCCATGCTTTTTTCCAGTGTTGTTGTCCCCTCTTTTTTCCTTCATCTGTTCAAAGTTCTTCACATTTTACCTTCCAAGTCCTCCTAAATATCAGCCTTTTGCTATATGGCAGCTTTGCTATCAACTTTTTATATACTTTTTATTTTTTTGTGGAACTGAATTTGCCAGTTTCTTGTTTTAAATAGGCTACTATTCATTTAATTAGATGAGTCTTTAATTTAGTTTTCTTGTGAGAAGTAGTTCATCTGTTGGTGTTACCTGATCTCTGTAACAAGGCAAATGCAGTTGGTTTCCTGAAGATTTGGTTCTAGGTGTCTCCTTTTCTGTTTCCTCCAATTCTGTCTGCATGTATTATCACATTGAACATCATATTTAGATGAACTGCCTAAGATGTTCTTGTGCTGGCATGTCATGCCTACCTACACACTATTCTCAGCATCTACCTGTGTCTGTCAATTGACAGAATCTCTGCAACCATCAGTCCTCCTAAAAGACCAGTCCAGTTTTAGAGGAGTTCAAATCATGGTTGAATGCCTCAGAGTTACAAAGTGCCTTAAGCCATTGAAAATTTACCTTTCTAAACAGAGGAGGGAGATCTTATTTAGTACCTCCACCAAGAAATATGTAACAGATACTACATGGCCTGTGGTGGCCATGTGGTGCCTGATCCATCAGCGCTGGACCAGCCACAATAACAAAACAAAAGTTAGGTGTAGAAGGACAATAAGAAGTTGAGGATGCTGGAAAAGCTGATAAGGTGCACCTGACAAAGCTTTTGGGAAAATCAAGATTCTTTAGGTCTACTTTCATGAAACAAACTGTTTACTGTAACTGTCTCTGCTAAAGAGCCATTACTTTCTGCTTTTTGCTTCCCTGCCTGTTTCCTTATTTTTATATTCTCCTCACATCTCATCTTCTCCATCTGACTGCTATGTAGTTTCCTACTCATACAGTCATATAAAGTCTAATATGTGCAAAAATCAGACATGGCTAATGATTTGTTTTCTTTTTTATATATAAAAGTGAGGGGGGAAGGTGGGGAATTCTTGGCTTGCAAAAGAACCAGATGAGTTTACCAAAGCTGCCCATCCATTCCCAGCCAGCCTGGGGACACTGTGTTCAAACAAGCCCTTCCAATATTTCACAGAGCCAATGCCTTGACCATTGAGGTTTTACTAGCCCATTAAAGAAAAACCACCTCCCTTCCACCAGTTTCCTCATGTCTACCAGTACAAAATTTAATTTGATGCATTGACAAACTAGAGGGTTTTTTTTCCTTTTTCCTGCAGCAAAGATACAGAAGGCACATAATTGGCTGAAGATGCTGAGCCTCATACATCATAGTGTAAAGCTTCATTACATTCAGGTGACTGACCAATACAAGAGAGCACTTGGAGGTAACTTCTAATTTGTTTTGGTGGTCAAAACTGTGAAACAAACTTTAGGCCAGATGGCTTGTCTACCTTGCAACAACAAATCTGCCATCTCAATACTTGAGATTAACCAGATCAACACATTCGGAAAAACTTTTTAGAAAAAGGGAGGTCACAATATAAGGAGAAGGAAACAGAGGCAGGAGCACAATTCAGTATTATTTCAAGGGAGACGAGACTGAATATTGATAATCACTTGCAAAGGATACAACAAAAACTTCATAGCAGAAACATCCACTTCAAACAGAGACTGGAAGTCAGCCAAACCCCTAACCTGTCTGCGACAAATCATGGTTGTATAAGACATCCTCCAAATCATAGTAGAAACTAAAGAGGGGAGGGAGCAGAGCAGATGTTTGGAGGTCATTAACAGGAGCTCAGTTTTCCTTGCCTGGTGGCTACCTCTAGAGATATCTGATTCCCAGAAATTTCCTTGACCTCCAAACATCTGCTCCCTTCTCCTGTTTTCTTTACATCCGTACTGCAGAGAGCCTCATGCAGTCATAACCTTTTCAGTCTTTTCTTATAAAATATTTGTATCTCACTCCCCTAAATCATGAAGAAAAATATTTAACAGGTCTGGGCCTATCATCATTCATGGTAGGACCTTCATGTTCATTGCAGTTGATGCTAAACTGTACTACTTGGCACTTCTTTCCTTGCGTGCTGTGAATATACACAAAAACTGTAAAAGTAAGCTAAGCTAGAATGTTTAGTTCTTTTGATTTGAACACTTAGACACTGTCCTTGTATTTTATACTTTGCCATTTCTTTATCAGCTGCTCTTTGTCAAGTCCTCAGACTCCATGAGAACTAGACATGCCTGAGACAGCTTTATTACTTCACAAAACATGAGGGCCAAACACATATTTCCAAGTATGATTGCTACTACTTTTCTTTCCTCTAATGGTCAAGCATATCTAGGGAAAGCTGTTGTGTACAATGAGCTCTGGTATTGCTCAGGAGCCCATTATCTATAGCCATTTACAATGTTTTCTCCTGGGACAATGATAGCTGAAGTCATTCTTCTGTTTTGGATGCGTAGTACGGTATTTGTGCCTTTTATTTTTCTTTAATTTTCCCATACCTCTCAATTTTAATTCAAATAAAAAATAGATTACATGTGCTACAATAAGCTTCCTTGCTAATCTTCTCACATCCCTCAGCACTCATGTCTAGCAGAGAGTAAGTTCCTTGTGTGATCACATATTCCACACACCTCCTGCTTATTAATATAAGTTTCTAGAGTAAATATTTTCTCTATATTATCTAGTTTACTCGGAGGGTTTTTTAAATTCTTTATTACTGAAGTGCTTTGTTAATCTGTTTCTCAGAAAGCTCTTGGTATCCCAGACATTCTGGAGTCATTGTTCTCCGTTCCTTTGTTCACATCCTTGCCAAGATAAATGGGTTTTGGACTAAGGAACTGATTTTTTGTCACTACAATCAATACACCTGCATCCAGAGAAGGACCAAGTCACTTTTTCATTATTTGTATTCATGGGAAAACCTTGAGAGTTTAGAAGTGAAAAGGACCTTGGAGTTCAAAACTACAATCTTTGCATAGGAGCCTAGCTCAGAGACTGCTGAGAGAGCTCAACAGTCAGCAGCCACCCCCAGCCTTCAGGCTATTTTGTGGTTTCTTCCTTCCTTTCTCACTCTGTTGATGTCCCTGGGGGGGGTCTCTCTGTGGTTGCGTTTTCTTTTACTTGCTATTCCCTAATATTATTAAATGGTCATGTGCCCTTTTTACCTTTTTACCATTTCAGTGCTGAAACCTCATCAAACCTATCTCTGCCCTATTGCCCTTTGCATTTCAGTTCCTGCCCTCACTTCTTGGGAGAGTCATGCTTTTTGTTCAGCTCAGCTGGGCTGACATTGAGGAAGAAAGTTCTTCCTGAAGGAACTAGTGTGGAGTTTGGGGAGTCAAGGTTTGACTCTGCGCTTCACCCCATCTTCCTGTGGACAAACCTTAGGGTCCACCTACCCTAATGAGGGGGAGTTGTCCACTCTCAAGGGATGAGTGCATGCAGACATCCTTCTGGAGGAGAAATGATGGATTGAAGCTGAATCTGAAATGTTTTGAACTCTTTGGATGCTCTGGACCTGGGCTGAGCAGTGTCAGTGTTAGCCCCCACTTTCCAGGGAGATAATCCCTTCCTTCCAGGTAGGAGCAAAACCCATACTCCCTTCAAGTTCAGTCCCATCCTCCCATCCTGGTTTACTGTAGTTTATGTGTCCTGAGCTAAATGCACAGATGATACACAGGCTCCAGGTAGCACAGAAAAGAGACATATCCCATCTCTATGGCTCAGGCCACCATATACACATTATTTATATTCATATCCCTTTGGTGGATTCCCTCCATCTTCCACCAGCAGTCTGATGACACAGTCCTAATTTCCTACCAGAACATTTGAACATGTCCTGCCTAGTCATATCTCCACAGTACAGGGACCCCCTGACTGATGTTGGTCTCTGCTTGCAGTAATTTCTTGCATCAGTCTTTGTGTGAGACACAGGAAACTGAATGGACTGGAGCATCAATGAGAACAAAGTGAATCCCTGGGTGAATCCTTCTGTCTTAAGTTTTATAGAAAGAGGAAAGCTATGGCTAAGTTACAATTAAGAATCAAAGGAGATATTTTTTAATCAAAGGTTGGGACTACCCAAAATATTCAGTGGGTTTTGGGTGTTTCTTTTGGATATGTCAACCTCCTCTGCCCTTGGAGGTCAGGGTACTATTTACTGAAAAAATGTCTTGGACAGAACCTGTATTTTGGGATCTTCTCTGTGAGGGAGGCAGAAGGAGGCTGGCTGTGCTGCAGGCAGGGTGCTGGCTGGAGGTGCTGGTGATCTGTGTGAGTGATAATGAGGTCAGGGCATGGGAACTTTTCAGGAACTTTTCAGAACTCCGAAAAGTTCTGAGTTTTGGAGGGGCCAGGGAAACAACCTAAAGTAGCAATTACATGTAGTGTGCTAAATTATGAGGCCAGCAGAGAGAAATCAGGAAGGAGAATATCTGGAGAGCATGGGAGGGAGCATAGAACTTAAAGGACATGGAAGAGTCCTGTAAGAAAAGGGAATCTTATGCATTGTCTGGATCAAGCTGGGAAAAGATGTAGGAGGACTGACAAGGCCAGCATCTTCAAGCCACTCAGGGTATTTCACCCAGGGATAGAAGTTAAGAATTTGGGTTTCTTGCTGTGGGCAGCCATGAGGCATTTGTCCATCTGGGAACTACTAGGAAAGACTAGGAAGGACCTCATTACGGAGTGTAGAAATGTTTTCCCTCTCCTTTTCAGCTATCATGGGCTGCTTTGTGCACATGACAACTGTTGTATTCTTTTCACTGTATTCAGGTGGGACAACCTTCCCCAAAAGCTTGGGTGAACCCAGACTCTGTCAGTCTTCAGGTAAAACTGGAAACTAAAATTAGAATTTAAATCCTTTCATCTGTTCCCAAAGTCACACTCACACTAAAACCTGCATTGTAATAAAGAAGTAGCTGCCATAGAGATACAGCAGCTCCTGAAGACCCCTTTGGATAAGATTTTTGACAAATTCTCAAAACTGAGTGACCCTTCAGAAACTGTAGCTCCTAATTTTCATGTTACTGTGGCTATACTGGTATTTTTTTCTGGTTTAGGCAGTGTAATTTTTCCCCCTCTCTGTCCTGGTCACTTTTTACGCATTTTTCTCTCTGTGTAATCCCACATATTGTCCTCTCATTCAGAGTATCTAAGATCTAATAATTTTCTCTTTTATCATAGCAACTTCTATGTTACCTCCTTTCTTGCATAAAAAAATACAATCTTAAGAACTAATCTAGCATTTTAATGAGGTGCATGCATCCCCTCTGGATTTGTTTCTATGTTAATTTAGCTTTAAAAGCTGCATAACATAGGTCTTGTTCTGTATCATCTTCAGCCAGGCACCATTTGGCCATATCAGATTGCTGTTCTTCACTGTCTTTTTCACATATAGACTTGTCTCACTCTATTTCAGTGTGAGAAAAAGTCTTCCTTCAGCTTCTCCCCTGTGTATTCCTCTTCATATACCTTCCATAAAATCCATCAACTTCAGCCCTTTCAAAATTATTGTATTGGTTTTTTTCCTTCCAGCATAAGCTCAAGCCATAGCAACCACTAATACTTCCCTCTGATGGTACATTCTGCATTATTAATGTGTACTGTTTTACTTGCCCATTTGTTGCAACTAACTCTTCATGCCAGCTTATGAGCCTCTTTGGATAAACAAATAGTCCCAGAATACACAAGGGAACTCAAAGCCCTCATTAAAAGAATGAAATGGTTGTGTTCAAAAGAATGCAACCAGCAAATTAGGTCCTACAAAATCCAATTTTCTAAGCAAAGTTCCCCAGACCATTCATTTTTTAAAATCACATTTCATGTTATGAAATGTCTCAAGTCTTTGAATTTTCACTTTAGCCACCATTATGTCATATTTCAAATTCCTGGCACTCTTATTTAAGTCTTCAATAAGTTAAAATGTTACTTTGAGTTTATAACACTTTTCCCAAATATACAGTGAATATAAATCAAATATTCATCATATAATCATTATTCAAGTATATAACATTCCAGACAGGTTTAAATCAATAGCTCAATGTGGAAATGGACACCAAAGATGAGTGACATTCCTCAGGGGTCAGTGTTGGGACCGGTGCTGTTTAACATCTTTGTCAGTGACAGGGACAGTGGTACTGAGTGCACCCTCAGCAGGTTTGCTGATGACACCAAGCTGCAAGGAGCAGTCAACACGCTGGAGGGAAGGGATGTTATCCAAAGGGACCTGGACAGGCTTGAGAGGTGGGTCTGAGTGAACATCATGAAGTTCAACAGAGCCAAGTGACAGATCCTGTCCCTGGGCCGGGACAATCCCGAGCACAAACACGCACTGGGTAGAGAGCACGCAGAATGTGTTGAGAGCAGCCCTGAGGAGAGGAACTTGTGGCTGTTGGTTGTTAAGAAGCTCATAATGTGTGCTTGTAGCCCAGACAGCCAAACATGTCCTGGGCTGCATCAAAAGTGCAGCCAGCAGGCTGAGGGAGATGGTTCCTCACCTCTACTCTGCTCTTTTGAGTGCTGCATCCATCTCTGGGGCCCCAGCATAAGAAGGATGTGGACCTGCTGGAGGAAGTCCAGAGGAGTGGCCATGAGGATGAGCAGAGGACTGGAGCACCTGTGCTATGAAGACAGGCTGAGAGAGCTGGGGTCCTTCGGCCTGGGGCTGAGAAGGCTCCAAGGAGACCTTAGAGCAGCCTTGCCCTGGTGGGTAGGTACAATGCACGGGAACTTCAGGTCTCTAAGGATGTCAGCAATCTGTTCCCTTTTAAGTAGAAGTTCTCCCCGTTCACTACAGCTGTATTTTGTATTTTATGTATACAGCCCAGAGCAAAGCCACTGCTATCATCAGTGGAACAGCATGTGGAGATAAAAAGAAAAATAAATTCATCCTCTGCATCCAGCAATTCAGATTTTCTCCACAAAGGGATTATTTCCATTACTTTTTCTGTGTTTAATGTAAGCACCACAACTACAAGCACATATGAGCAAATAGACCAGCAGCACTTGGAGCAAGGGAAAAAGGGTAGATGTACTCCAAAGGTCACATTTCCACCAAACACACCCAGCTGAGTGCATTTGAAACCAGCTGGAACATCAAGTTAGCATTCAGATCACCTCATAGGGTGTTCCACACACATGGCTTCTTCACTGTGTGCAAAAGTAGAGACACAGCCAACATACTCAGGAAGTCAAGTCTCATTTCTGTCATGTCTTAAGTTACACTTACTGTCTTAATTTGCATGGAGTTTTTTTATCAGGTCAAGCACAGTGGGTACTGAAGATTTCCATCAATTTTATTTTTTCTACTTAATTTTGGAATTTTTTTCCTAGAATTCTGTGGGGCGAAAATTTCTCTCTTCAGATTTTTTCTTTTTGGTGCTGAAGAGCTGACACTGCTCAGCTGTGCCTACAAGCATAGATTAAAAAGAGAGAACAGGTGGGAAACCTCTGCATCGGTGGGAGCACTCACACTTCAAGCACGTAGAGCAGGACCAAGACAGACACAATATAAAAAAACCTCTTCTCTTCTCTTCTCTTCTCTTCTCTTCTCTTCTCTTCTCTTCTCTTCTCTTCTCTTCTCTTCTCTTCTCTTCTCTTCTCTTCTCTTCTCTTCTCTTCTCTTCTCTTCTCTTCTCTTCTCTTCTCTTCTCTTCTCTTCTCTTCTCTTCTCTTCTCTTCTCTTCTCTTCTCTTCTCTTCTCTTCTCTTCTCTTCTCTTCTCTTCTCTTCTCTTCTCTTCTCTTCTCTTTCCTATTTCATTCATTCCTCACCCAGCTCCAGCCCCTTTTACTTCATATTCTTGAGGAGACATGAGATGACACAGTGACATAGCATAATTAGTATGAACTTGTGGGTAAGGAATGAAATGGGAATTCCATTTGCCCATGTGTATCCTCTATCTCCACCAGCTCTGCAGTCCTGGATTTTGGTGTGGTTGCAGTGTTTACATGCTTAAAAGCTATGTGAAACTGGGAAAGCTGAAGAGCTGTCAGAGCACTCTGTGTAGAATATTTATTCTCTCTGGTATCTGCAAGAAGCCTTCACTCATCCTAACTTACAGGAAAGATAAGAATGTTCTTTGTTTGGTTTCACCTGTCAAGGAACTTCAGGATCCTGGCTTGTATACACAGACCTATAATAAATCATAATTTAGCCTGCTATGTATTTAAATGCATTCATATTGACACACACATCTGAAACTATATTTACACCTCCAAGTATATATTCTCTACATGTTAAATATATGTGAACATACATTTAATGGAAATTTGTTTGGAATGTTTGATGAATAAAGGTAAATTACCCAATTTTTGCGTTAGAAAGGAGAAAAAAGAAAGGCAGATAGAACAGACAACTTGGCTGTACTCACCTAAGAAAAAATGCCAATATTTGCCTTGATTTCAAGGCCAGATGGAACCAGTCATGATCCTTTAGGCTGATTTCCTGGGAAATGTCAACATTATGTTCATAACTCCAGGTTGAGCTATTGAGTATGAATGCAGAAAAGCAGGAGGAGCATTCCTTGCATTGCTGGGAGGCAGAAGATAGGCTTGTCTCAGGTGAGCCATGGAGAAAAATTAATAAAAGCCCATATGATAACTGTGTTACTCAGAAAACAAGCAGAACCATGTAAGCTGGCAGAGGTTTGCTCTGTACAGGCTCCAAGCTCCATATGACCAGCACAGGAGGAGCCAGCACATCTTAAAACCATCTTTCCCTACAATACTATGGGTTTAGCTCCTCAGGTAAACTAAGTAAGAAAAGACAAAAGTATGTAGGACTATGATGGGGAAATTCAATCTTAATGAAATAAAGAAAGATCCAGCCAGTGAACAAAATGAAAAGAAGCAAACCAATTCAAACCACATCTTTGAAAAGGTAATGGTAGATAATCTATTTTTGTTCTGCTCAGGAAGAGAGATGATATGACAGTCTAGATTAAAGCAAAGAGATTACAGTAGGCTTGTACTGGAGTCCCTCCCCAGTTATTGAAGTATCTAGAGGTGGGGAAGGACCTTAAGCTGCAGGGGACTCCTGAGCTGCAGGAGGTGGTAGAGGCCATGTGCCTGTTGGGGAGCATGGGAGTGGCAGGGAGATGGGGATCAGAGCAGCTCTGGGCTTGCTCACCGCTGCATTAGTGGGATGTCAAGGAATGTGAGTGATACCTGGTGTCTTGAGCTCACCTTCAACCACGTCCCAAGATACATGGCCCATCTACTGGAATTTCTTCTTGCCTTCTCTGCAAAATCACTTGCCTCAGCTATTCTGAAATGTTGTTTACAGTTCACCTGGGGAGGAAGGAATGAAGGGGTGAATGAACTAGGACTCGCAGCTGGGTAACACCTTTAAAAGTGACCTTCAATCTGTTTCCTAAAGAGAAAAAACACTGTCTCTTCTGTGCCTCTAAGCAGTGTCATTTTCTTGCAAAGACAGGGACTTCCATTTATGTCTCAGATACTTTTTCCTGCTGAGAAAACTCTTAAGTTTTATCTCTACGTACCAGCATTCTACACCTAAATATTGCTTATGCAAGGACCAAACATAGGTTAAGCAGAGGATAAATATTCCATGTTCAGGGAGTAGGAATAGTTTAGGCTTCTTTTGGTAATAGTTCATTAAGGAAAAGTGAAGTACAAGAAGAGTATGTTAGAGAGCAGACAGGGAATTTGAAGTGAGGTAAGTGAAAGGCATCTGATAATTTACTGCCTCGTTCTGCAGAGTACCACATGGATGTCATCAGCATGTAGGGATAGCTTAGGCCATGGATGTGCTAATGATGGCTTATGGCATCCTGTCTGTTCATCCTCTCTTGCCTGTTGTCTCTCTCTGCTTTCAGATTATGCTGACAAAACTGTTCTTGCAGCAGCACAAGATCAGGTGAGGGGTCTGGATTTGCAAAATGCCTTATTTTCAGTAAAAAAATAAACTGAAAGTTTTTTCCTGAAGCCATTTTCCTGACGTGTTTCACAGCCTTTCCCCACAAACAGCTGTCCTGGCAAAGCTACAGGGGCACTGTACTGCAGCTTGGAAACCAGGAGAAGAGCAGGGGATGGAATGAAACAGCAATACCTCCGGCCATTACTTCCACTGGGGACAAGACACCACAGAGCTGCAGCCTTACATTCTGCTTCTAGCTTGGCTCAGACTCACACTGGGACTCTGGAAAGTTACTTGGCACTCCTGCACCTCAGTGCCTGGATTTCTTACGCTGTAAAATGGAATCACCAATGGTTACCCAACCTGGTGAAGATCTGAGCTGCACATGAGGTGTTCTCTGTGAATGTGTGCAGGATATGCTGTGTTGCACACACATAAATTATATGTAAATTATGTGCTTTGCAATCTTACCTGAACATACAATTTCTTTCCTATGGACTTTTTTTTTTGTGTCAGAAGCAGGCTCATGGCCAGAAGCGAACAGGACTACTTCTCTGGGAATATTGTTCAGTTGCTAATTTCACTACCGGAACTGTGTTGCTGCACAGTCTGGCCTCCTTCCACAACAGCCTCTACTGAAAATAAAGGGGACTGATGAGCCTATGGATAATGGTAAACATATGGAATGCAGGCAGTGCTATACATTAAAAGCCAGATCACATTAAAAGGTATTTCAGTTGTTGGCAGCATAAGATCAGCGTAGGAAACATCATCTAACAGAGAAATCTCATACCAAAAGGTTTCATACTCTGACAGCATTTGGCATTTTTCTTTCACTTAACAGAAAAATAAAATAAAAAATGACTAATTCAAAGCAAGGGTAAAACCTTTAAAAAGTCTCAAATTAGTTTGTCATAACTGCAAAAATACTGGATCTTTGGTTTTATTTATGTTGGAAAGTGGTTTCATTTCTGACTAGGTCACTTGATTTTCTTTTGAGTGTACACAAGACCTTTGACTCCTCAGAGGACACAAGAGACAAATTGAGTAATGTGATGTCATTGCCTCATTGCCTTGCAGAGTTCTCATAACACTAAATATATTAGTCACTCGCCTTGCCAGTACCAAGAGGGTAGAAAAAAAATACAGCAAGATGATGGTATTATGTAGATGGACAATAATTGTTCCCTGAGATAAATGTAATTTCCACCCTTTTTTGTGAAGCCCATGAAACCATATTTCAGCTAGGTGATATTTCTCACCCAAAGATTTGTCTTCTCCTTGCTGTTTATATTTTACATACAAAACCACCAAAATTTTCTAATTGGTGACATATTAACATCCTTTAAAATAAAGTAGCCTAAAAACATGACTTTAACTTTTTACTGAGAGTGGGGATTGTTCAGTCCCAGGAAGTTACAAGAGGCTAGATATTTGGGAAAAATGTGTTGTTGGGCATTGCTGGAGTTCTCACTTGCTGAGTGGGGATGTATGAATGAAAGTATGGTTATGCTTAGCAAATACCTGTTCACACAACGACAGACCATCCATTTTTATAAGAAGCAGGGAAAGCTGCAAGATTTCTGTTTCTCTTTATAAAGTAAGTCTAAGTGTCAGATCCTTGCTCCAGGGAAGTGCAAAGTTGGATTTCAAATACTTATCTGTTGGGTAATGACAGCATATTCTCACATGGGATGCCAATAAATATAAAGATGCAGAATTTTCCTCCCTTTAAGTTTTCATAGCTAGCACTCAGAAAAATGAGTAATTTTCCATACTGACATTGGGATTGCTTCTAGCAGATTTTTTGAGTGGCTTTTGCTCCTGTTTTTAATGTGGCAAATTTTCTTGTGCAAGAATTATTCTCAATTTTATCATGTGTTATTTTCAGTTTTATCATGTGTAACACAAAATTAGTAATGGAGATTGTGGAAAGTGTGCTGGGATTCATCTGCTAGTACAGAACATACTTTTTTTTAAATTCAGAGTTTATCACAATGTGTAGGTGACTAAAGACTACCTTAAAGGATAATTAGCCATTTGCCAATTCTAAAAGCAATTCAATATGTCAGGACTTTTTTTCAGGGATGCTTGAGGGAAAGAAATCAACTATGCAAACTGTTGTCCAGTGAATAAATTATGGTTGTGAGATCCCAGTTTCTGACAGGATTAAAAGTCAAATAAAAGGTTAGTCAACCCTTCTAAAGATCTCTACAATATTAATCAACTTGAAGCTCTACTTTGGTATTTCTGAGTCAGTAGTGGAAAAATACCTTCAAAGAACCCTACCATTGAAAGCCTCAAACTGGCTCTCTCAGTACTTCAGTGTCTGTGCTTAAGTGAGAAGTGACATGGTTTCACACAACTATGACTGCACTCAGAAGTATGTGTAGTTCAGAACAGCCAATTCTTAGAGACTTAAACCAATGAGGAATTAACTCCTTCAGCTGGAGCTGGTGCCTCCTCCACCCAAAACTAGAAAGCAAAACAAGCCTCCCCACCCTTATGGCTGTCGTATCTGAAGATGAAGTCATGTAGAAAACATTATGTATTCATAAGGAAGATAATGCTCATAAGTAATTGGCCATGAAACAGATAGGATTAGATTAAAGAGGAAGGTGGAAAATCCTGTAGACCCCAGGACTAATGAACTCCTCTCTTTCCTCAAATCCTAAAATCTCATTCTTTCTCAAACAGTAACTGTGCTCACTATAGCTTACTTAATTTATGCAATCCTATATATTTTACATACTGTCATGTCAAGTCATTCAAAACTAAGCAGAGGGTTGACAAAAGGACATTAGCATAGGGCCAATAATTTTATGTGTTCTGTAAAGTGATGTTAATGCATGTGCTGAGCACTGCCAGCTCTCTTCAGACACTCCCAATTTGTAGTATGTGTCAGTGCCTAAGCCATATTTGTGACTGAGTTCCCTCCAGTCACTCTGTTGTATTGGGAAACTTAGAACTCACACTCTTTCCTAATCCATCAGACTAGTCAAGTTATGATAGAAGGCTGTCACGTGTGTCAAGCATGATTTGTCCATTGAATAGTAGTGCTGTTGTAGCCCTTTTGCCCTCAATATATTTTGGAAACATTTTCACTATTGTTTGCCCCTTCCTCTCCCTGGGGTACAGGTGAAACTGGCTGGCCTCGCTCCTCATATCCTTTTCTTTGCCTTTCTTGAAGACAGCAGAAGTATACTTGACTCCCTTACTCAGGAATCCCTTGCATTTTCCATAATTTTATTGCAGAAATGGTCAACAGTGGCCTCACAAACACATTGGCCAGCTCCCTTAGCACTCATTTGTGTATCCCTGTAGGCACCAGGGAACTGTACATGTTCATTGTGTTCATTAATCTGATCTTCCTCTACTGAGAAGAGTCCTCTTATTCATCTGAAAATTTATCCATTAAAAATACCCTATCTAAAATACAGAACACAAGGTGTGCTGTGTTCTGGGAGATTGCAGGGAATGCTTTTCACTGGTTTCATCCTTGTCCACAGGCTATTACCTCCTTGTTAGTCTTCCCCTGCATGTGATCTTTTCAGTTAACACCAGGATGGTACAGATTTGAGATATCCATCCTCCAGGATTATTTTTAGGTATAATATGCTCACGTAGCTAAAAAGGGGTAGATGCCACAAGCAGAGCAAATGTTCCAGAGACATTTGGCTCAGATTTAGGCTGTCATTTGGGCCTCCTGTCTCTCACAGACAACAGGAATATAAGTATCTCTAACCCTGGTGTCCCAGTGCATCAAAGGGCCAATTCTCAAAAGGTCCCCTAGTCTTGGTGCCCTTCCCACTTGGCTGCTGCAAGATTTAAGGAACAGCTGCTATTGGCAGAGGAACTTGCTCCAGCTCATCACCTGTAGTGAGCCACAAAGCCAAGAACAAATGAATCACTGAGATTGCTAAGTAATGAAATCACTGGCCTTGGAGAGAGGCTCCAGATGGCTCAGAAAGCAAATGTCCCAAACTGGGCTGCCAAAAGCACGTCATCCAGGTGCCCTGTTCCATATGTTGCTGGTTCCCAACTGAATGCCAAGCTCAGTGCTTCACTTCTGATTTTTAAATCCCCATGCAGAACCAGTCAAAGGGACTGTTTCATTCATATTTTCTGCTTTATTAAATTGGCTGACTGTAGGGGTGATTCATCTTCCATTTAAACATTCTTATCCCTCTGCAATTCATGTAGAAAAAGGCATAGTGTAATTAAAGAAAAAAGCCTCCAAGTATGAGATGGCTTTGTTGGGCTGGTGGGATGCCCAGCCCTGAGTTCTGAGCAGTCTGAGAACAGGGCAGGGGAGCAGTCCAGCTTGCAGGCCAGTGCAATATTTGGCATCCTAGACTGAAGTCTATTCAGCATTTCCCAGATTCCCTTTCTGGAGTCATGTTTGTTGGCTGCACTAGAAGGTTTTATAATTCTGTATAGCAAACCAGCAGATGTGAGTGGTAGTATGGCAGCCTGAAGACCAGAGTCTTTGCTGAAGAGCTATAAATATTGGCTGTCTGAATCAATTCCAGTGGCAATTTGGAAAAAAATCAATGGTGACTCCTGTTTATATTATTTAGGTCATTATTTATCAGAATTACACAGTCCTAACAATGCATAAAATTATGTGTCATTATGTTGACAAATGCTGTAAAGGCTTCTCAGTTCAACCATTTCAGTTTTTCTCAATTTCTTAACTTTTAACTATGTTATACTGCATATTTCCACAGTGACAAGAAAATGTTTTATCTTCTCATTCCCAAATCCAAACCAAGAACTGCATCTCCTAATGTGTTTTGTTTGGGTGATGGGATAGGGATCACCAGCCAGTTTTCAGTTGAGGAGGTCATGGGTCAGCTTTGTTGCACAAGAATACATTGAAATTCAAAGTTATTCTACTGCGGTCTGGGGCATTTCACCACTGTAATAATGCAAAATTTGACCTTTTATGCCCTCTTTGCAGGACATGAGAAAAGTTTTCTGTTCTCTGGTCTTGAGTATGGGTTCCTTTTTTAGCTGAGGAGGATATGTCCATAAGGTTCCCGTGGCTCAAGAGCTCTCCTCCATCTCTCATCTGTATGGTCAAGAAGGGGAGCACTACTGGGGGAAGCAACTGCCAAAGGGAATTGGGAAATTGCAGTTTATGTTATGGAGGGATCTAAGCTCATGGATAAAAGCAGTGCTATCAGAAGAAAAGCTTGCCTTCCTCCAAATTACTAGGTGAAGAGGCACGTCGGACTTAGAGAAAATAAAAAAGGCTCAAATTTCCATGAGCAGCAAGACAAAAACCAGACAGCAGCTCTATACTTATGCCAGCTATTTTATTTTGGTCAAATATTTTTCATCCAAGAGGCAGCTCAGGAGGTCAAGAGAAATAAGAAATTTTCCTTTCGTCTGAGTCCTATCTATCTGCAAGGAGAAAGGTCTGGGCATGGACTTAAACTGGCTGGGAAATACAGCAAAAATTGTGTGAATGCTCTCCCAAACATCTCCTATATGACTTTGAAGAGAATACCTATGACTTTGAAGAGAATACCTATGCCCTGAATCAAGATTGGATGGAGAAATGAATTTTAACTGTGCGCATCCATCCCAGGCATTTTAACCAGGCCTCAAGGCACAAGGATAATATTATTCTGTTGGCAGGTTCCTACCTAAATTAGATCTTTCAAAATCCATCTCTGTTTTCTTCAGTCATTATATTAATTTGAAGACCAGAATCCAAGACCTTCTCTTCAAGGTGGCCAGTGGAGATGTATTCAAAGAATGAGATACTAGGTAGAGTTTTTTAATTGATACAGAAAAATCACCTTTGTCTTGTCTGTAAAGGCAGAGGCTGGGTTTCAGTTTTTCCTGCATTTTACTGGTTTTCATAGCCATTCTGGCCTGCCTCTGCATCTACTAGCCCTACTCTGATGCAGGATTTTTTCTGTTTTGTCAGCATTTATGGTCATGGTTCTTTCCTTGTATCAGTTGATGTGTAAGGACATAATTAATGACAGTTTGGTTATTAATCCTACCAGGAAAAAAAATGGAGAATTATCTTGTGAGCAGCTGCAAAGTAGAATTTATTTCCTCCTTTCACATATTCAAGAAGTAAAAGACAACAAAACAATTCACATAGGCCTGTCCATCTCAAGGGAGTGTATGAGGAAATACAGAGATGGAAGAACCTGAGTTTTAACAGGCTCGCATGAAACCCAGCGATATTGTAAGCTGCCATTGATGTAGAGATAATATACCCCTATGAATTCTAAATAAAAGTGTTGACACTTTTCAAGTTAAGGTGAAGAAGTTTCCCAAATTATCAGTCCAGTCCCTTCTGTGGGACATTTACTGGAAACAGATATCAGTCCTTTCTAAGAAATACTGCATAAGAAACTGCTAAAGCAGGCATCATCAAGAAAAAATTTTTGAGTGATTTTTGTCTTATCCTTGGATAGAGAACAAGTGCTGTGGTTGTTTAAAAATAATCTCAAAATAATAAGTTGTTGTATGGGAAAAGGTTCTCATGTCAATGCTTGTTTCCAAGCCAACACAAATCCACAGACATTGTTTTTATCATATAAACAAGATATCTTAGATCTAGACTCAGAACTCTCCCTTTTTATACCCATTATTGAAAATGAAGTACAAATAGGGCAACCAGTCATTTTTTGTTTCAGAGAAATTTTAGACTTATTAACTTGAGGTTAAATCAATAAATTATTGCTCACTGTCTGAAGATAATTCTAATGCGAAACATTAACTGACATTGAAAGCTTAAGAATCTTCAGTTCATGGCTGGCTTATTTGATTGACTTAGAGGAGAACCCATTCAGACAATCCAATTTTCTGGAAAGCAGGGCCTTTCCATGTTGAAGAGCAAAAAATTTTTCAAAATATTGATTTTTATTGGATTAGCATGAAATTTGATGGTGAAGCCCAAAAACTTTTACTGGAGTCTATTACAAGGAGGCTGGATATCTAAACTTTCTCTTGCCTCAGCAATTCTTTTGCCTTCTTAAATGCTAGGGTGGAGACAGATGGGGTTTGTAGCACATTTGAATGTCACGAGAGTCATTCTATTTAAGAACAAGCATGGGGCAAGGAAAGCACAAAGCCTTCACAAGTAGGTCCACTGGGGAGTTTGCTACTAGCATTTCCTTGCTTCTGCATTTCTGAGCTGATACCAGAGCAGGAGACTGGCACTCAACATTAGACCTATGCCAATAAAAGCTGCATAAATCAACAAAATCTTCACTTAACAGGATGATAAAGATTCTTATAGTATTCATCTCTAGGAAGAAAATTTAGTGTACAATAACATTAAATGAGTGAGGGCCAGTTTCAGGAAGAGGAAATAGCTTGTTGCTTTGAGGTTGAATATGACCGAAGGTCATAAATTAGTCTTGCTTCTGCTGCCTCTGTTGCCTGTGCCACAGCCCATTAAAGCCAAGCTGGCTGCCTGAGAGTATATATAAGGAGGTAAATACTTCTGTAGAGGAAGATAAATTTTCTAACTCCCCATCCTTCACTTTCTCTGGCAGCACTCAGTACCATGAGCTAATTCTCCAGAGCTTTCCTGCTTCTCTGTCCTAGGAGTAGTGCTTTTCCTTCCTACACCCACCCCACGTAATTTCAATGACTCAAGTGGTCAGTTCTTGCCTGGACAAACCTTTATACACAGAGCAATAACAATCCAGTGACATTTGCACTGCTAAAAAATGTGATGTGTGTCCTTGCACCCACCCAAGAATTTCAACCTGTGTCCAGCTTTACAGCTGAAATATTCATGAGAGAAGCAGAGCTTCATTCACTTTTCTACAGCCTCCTGGTTGTCATAGAATAGTTGAGTTTGGAAGAAATTTCTGGACATTATCAGGTCCAAACCCCTGCCCATATTTCGAGGTTAGGTCCACATCCAAAGTTGTATCAGGTTGCTTAGAGTGAGATCACTGAGTTTTGAATATGTTCAAGGGGATATTGGGCAAACTTTTGAATGGTTTTACCATCCTCAGTGTGAACAAATTCACCTAATATCTAATGGGAGTTTACCATATTGTAATTTGTGCCCATTGCCTCTCAATATTTTGCTGATTTATATCAACTGATGAGACAAGTCTGACTCTTCTGTCTATCTTCAAATGACCTTCATCTTTTCTTCTGGGCACACCTAGGTCAGCTTCTCCTTGTAACACTTCTATTAAGCTCACACTTGGTAAATGATTCCCTGTTTGTCCAATCTTTTCTTATATTTTGGAGAACAAGAGTCAAAAAAGCAACTGGGGAAAAGGTTTCTTTTTTATGGAATATGATTGATTTTAAAAAACATTCATAATTCTCACTGATTTAGACAGGAGGAAAACCAGAGTTTAGAGTTATTCTTTAAGCCAGTTTTTCTCACATAGATGTGTTTTATACTATCCTTTCCCATGGTCATTGTACGCCTTGTTATAAAGCAAGTTGGTGAGCCGACGTTGCATTAACACTTGTTTCTGGAATCCGCCAAGCAAGGAGCAAAAATATTTTGTGAGCACAATACAAATCCCAGCAAACTCTGCAAGCACAAATTTCACAGGTGCTTGTTTTGCCTCAGGAAAGGGAAGCAGGCTTTCCCAAAGGGTGGCATAAATCCTTCAAGGGGTACTGAAATAAAAGAAAGAAAAAAAGAAAAAGAATAAGCTATCAACAGAAACCTTAAGGACTTTAGCTGACTTTGAGATCTATAGGAAAATTTGAAATAATTCCTCATACGCAGTGTATTAAGAAACATCAACATCCCTCCTCCATTTCTACAGCGCCCAGGCCATAGGAATTGAAGGGTGCAAAGCTGAGAGGCGCAGCGGGTGTCTGGCTCCAGACACAGAGCTGTCAGCACTTATCATCTCAGCTGGGAGATGACGAGATGGCTGAGGCGAGCTGAACCAGAAGGAGGTGGCAGCCAGGTGGCAATAGCTGGGAAAATAATGTCATGGTATGTCTGCTCTGGATGGAGGAAAATGGCTTCTGACAAAAAAACCCCCAAAACCTCAAGCTTCCCTTTTGCTTCCTCAGAGCGAGGAATGGAAAAAAAGCCAGAGTTGGCAGAGTCCATTTGAGCAGGGAAGAACTCTGTGTGGGGAGTGGCAGTGGCAGGAGCCCCGGGGCCATGAGGGGGACTGGTGATGGAAGATGATTTTAGTTTTATGGATGGTGCCTGCCTCTGCTACAACGGGGGGCTATAAACTGAGGAAAGGAATACACACACAGCTTCTGCCAGCAGAGACTGGATCACGTTCAGAACCAGTGTGTGGAGTGCTGTGCATTAGATCAGCTTTGGTCTCATTCAAGCAGCCTTAAGCCCACTTGCATCACATCTATTAATGTGCAAGCCAGGAGTAAGCTGGTCCAATGTGTGCTCCAGGCACTCTGAAAGATCCCCTCTTAGAGGGTGCTTTACATTTACACACAGGGGGGTACTTAAACTGAATCTTTTTTGGGTTTATGTGACCAATTTATGTCAGTTTAACTTCAGTCCCTTTGCTCCTCTCTTTGCAAGTCGAGCATAATCTAAGGAGACCAGAATCTCTCACAGTGTAAATTATGGGTGGGTGCAGTTGGCACTGTCTTCACCTCAGTTTTTAATATAGCTTCTTCAGTTAGCTATGGAAACAGTGTTTTTCCTAAGCTTGTCTGGAGAGCCTTACGCCCTAGTCTCTCTCCTCTTGCAGATGCTGCTAAAGTTTCCACACAGAAAAGTTTGGAAGCATGTCTGTCCGGGAGGAAATCTTGCACCTCCTTGGGGCTGCTTTTCAAAGGCTTTCACCACAGCTGGAAGGAAAACTTTATATGCGAAAATAAAGCAAATTTCTTTTATTCTGAACATCAAAATGAATTAAGCATTGTGCTCTATAGATGTCCGTGAATTCATAGAAATATTTCTTTCCCATGAAAATGTAGTGGAACTAAAAAGCCAAATAAACACACACCAGAAATTTATCCTTCACCTCTACCAGTTGCAAGCTTTAAAAGCCACAAAACAGAGCAGGGCCTTTCAGGGTTCACACTGAGAAGTTGTTGAAAAGTGTAACCAAGCATGACTAATGACTGCTGGGGTATTTGCATGGATTCTGTTTGCAAGCATCAAGTGTGTGAAACCAGATAATTTGAGGAAAAACGTAAGCAGCACAGACAGGAGCTCGGAATTTAAAAGGCTTGTTAAGTGGAGGATAATCACAGCAACACAGCCAGTGTCTCCTGGTACTGGGCAGCTGCTGGGTTGCATCCAGGGAGAGGGAGGTGCATGGTTTTCCTGCAAGGACTGATGTGCTTAGAAACCAAGGAGTAGTAGAAAGAAGATAATCAATACCATGTATTAATGCTACTTGTTGTCAATAACCTGCATTATGAGAGTTGCTCATTGCACTGGATGATACATCACCAAAATACATCACCAGATAATACACATCACCAAAAAGTATTCAGTATGTGTTGCTTAGTGCTCCAGTCTTCCCTCTATCATAAGCACTCCGCACCATAAAAAAGAAATTCCAGAGACTTGTCAGGCTGGCACACACACCCTGAGCAGCCATGGGACACCTTAGGTCTGGTTGGAGTCAGTGAGAAGAGAGGTGCTCAGGTACTGCTGTGGGCTGGACTCAGTCACAGGGCATCTTTAGAGAGTCACTGGGAGAAAACTGTGGTTCTTGATCCTGTAGGTATATGGATACAGATCCTGTATATGGCCTTCATCAGCCCCCACCTGCACGACTCTCAGACTGTGCTGCACACATTCTTCTGTGCTCTCCTAAGGAGGGGAAACAGATGATTTCTGGGGCTGCCTGTCACTGGGTGTAAAAGCCAGACATACCAAACTCAGAAGGGAAAGAACGGAGGAAAGAGTGGCTTGTTGGGAAGGCCTGTCTCCAGGAACAGCTGAGGTGCTGGCCTGAATGGCTCATAGATCCTGCCCAAGGTGTTTGTTCGTGGTCTCACAGGGAAGGTGAGCTTGGCTTTCCCTGGCACCTGAAGCCCTGCACATCCTTCCTGGCCCTGTGCAGTGCTGCCTTCAGGAAATGCTGAGAGAAAGTTTCCAAAGCAAGCAGAGGCTATCCAGGAGTGCCTCTGGTCTTGCAGCTGTGTCAGACTTGCAGCCACATGGAAAGCCCCAGCTGAGAAGGGCTCACACTCCCCCGTAGGCCTGTGCCGAGGTGTGGCAGGGCTCCACTCAGGAAGAGGAAGGACACTTTCCCTCACCATCCTCCTTCATTGGAAAGGTAAGCAGCTTTCCACCCTAGGAATGCTGGATCTCCAGCATCTGTGTAATTCTGCCTCCATAGCAGAATCAGGAAGAGAAGCCTGCACAGGGGGAACAGGAGGGACAGAATTTTGCATGGAGGGAGCTGGCAGTGATACATAGCCACAGGGCTCACCCTGTCCTCCCTGGTAGGGGTGCAGCCCACAGGATAAAAGCCTGCTTCCATCTGTCCATCCCTCCTGCTGCCATCTGGCACTGCATGGCTCTGTGGAGGATGAATCATTCCCCATTCCCTCTCCTTGTCAACAGTGGTGTCCAGCCAAAGAAGCACAAGGTTTTTTATCTCATGACAACTTCAGACAAGAAAAGATCAGAAGTGTTCTGGGATTATGAAAGAAAAAGATTCTCTCTTTTTTATCATTATTTTTCCTGCTATCAGTGAGAGATATAGGCCAAGGGCTCTATGAATTCATACAGAATTGCCAGTCGTGAAGGCAAATCTGGCCCAAAGGCATTATTTTACTGGACTGCTGTATGCCCCCATCAGCACCTCCAAGAGTCTCTCAGGATTTCCTCCACTCCCATTTACTCTCCTATCTTAGTCAAAATTTTCAAAGCCTTCCCTTAGAGGAAGGGGAAGGCAGGCCAGGGTCCATTTTTAGGCTGAATGTGATCCCTCTGAATCTATTACAGAGACCACAGTATGGCAATACACAGCAATGGCTCTTCCCAGAACTTAAATCCAGTTCCTGTTGCCTTCCCACATCACCTGGGAGACAGCAATGCCCACACTGAGAGGAACAAGGGTAAGGGAGCTACACATTGCCTGTCAAAGACCTCCAGTCTAAAGGCACTATGGTATTACTGCAGATATTAAACATCCAGATCTAGAACCAGGGGATTGAGATGCCCTCTTGTATGCCCATGGTCCCAACCCAGGATATGTGGAATAATCTATGTAATTTTATTCCCCTTAGTGCTTCAGAGAAGTGCCAGTGACTGTAATACATGCTAACTTAATCTTAGCCACAGAAAAATATGTTTCTAATTTACAAATTCGGCAATTTTTCAATAAAAGTTGTTGCACTTTGTCTGATCTATTCTCAAAATACGGAAGTGCTTGAAGCATGACCACCTGCAATAACAGATTACTGTTCCCTAAAATATTGCCATACACCTACAATGTGGAGGCGTAAAGCTTCTCTAAAAAAGATCTTTGTTATTTTTTCTAAAAGAAAGAAATGATCCCAAAGTAAAGCTGGTTTTCAGCAGCCTCTCTGCTCCCCAATGCAACTGGCATCAAAGTCTAATGAAAACCTGTTTGCGGACACTGGATCCGATCCAAGGTACACTATTGGCATATTCTAGATCCCTTGGGACATGACTCATATAAAAAACACAAGGCTGTCATCAGATGGCTGGTGGCTCAAATAAATCAAATTTACTTTGAAAATTGAGGCATACCAAAATTTTATTAGGTGAAACTTTGGCATTTCTTATGGCCAACTTGCACATATATATTTTTATTACTTACAGCAGTTTAAAAGTATGCTACCAATCATATGCAAAACAAGACGCGATTGCAAACATACATTTTTTACTGGGTGGCAGGAGGAACTCTGTTGTTTTCTTTTAAAAGCCCTGAATAGTGCTGCATGTTTGTTAAAGGTGGCACAGCAGAACGGGCCTCTGTGTTTATTTTCCTGCAAGTGGCTGGGCACACATCCTCTGTTTGTGGTCTCAAGTCCTGACTTCAAAGAGCAGCTTCTCCTATGAATAATTACTCACTAAAGCTATCAACTGCAATACAAAAATTACATGTAATGTTTGCAACATATGTTTACAAGACATAGGCATGAATGTTGCTGAAGTCCCTTGAGGGTTAAGGAGGGACCAGATCTTCAGGCTTGAAGAGGTTGTTGCTGTGGCAGCCCACGTGCAGGGGCAGAGCCTGGTCTTCCACAGCCAGCCCAGCAGCTGCTCCTAGCTCAGGTGTAGGGGGCTCTGCAGGAACCCTTTTCCCACACAGGAAGTTTCACCTGAACATGAGGAAGAGCTTTACTGTGTGAGTGACCACACATTGGAACCAGAGAGGTTGTGGAGGTTCCCTTCCTGGAGATGTTCAAGAACCATCTGGATGCAATCCTGAGCAATGTGCTCTAGGATGACCCTCCTTGAGCAAGGAGGTTGGACCAGATGACACCCTGTGCTCCCTCCCAGCCTGACCAGTTCTGTGAGTCTGTGATTCCTGTATCCATACCCACAGAGGCTCACTGATTGCTTCAACACCAAAGGCACTATCAAACAGGGCAAGACAAAGGTCTGATTCCTCTAATCCTCCAGCAAATGAATTAAAATCAAGGAAAAGGCCATATTTTGGAGAAGAGTATATGCTTTTGGAACTTAGAAGCCAAATCCACAAATTAAAGAAAATACATCAACTTTTCAAAAAATCTCCCAGATTTTCTTCTCTTTAGACAGAAGAGCCAAATTCCCACTGATGTTTCTAAACTTCATTTATCTAAGAGAGCAGCAAGATAGCCTCTCCTTTAAACTAATACTAAAAGGAGTAGAAAGCTGCAGATTTGGTCTAGTTTTCCCTCAAAATACAATGACAGTCTATGGGAATATATATAATATATAATGGAAATATGTTCAGATATAGTCTGAGAATGATGCTGGCTCTGCTCCAAAATAACTTAATTCACTGTGAAAACACAAGGAAAGGGAAAATAATGGCACTGTAGATAAAAACCACAAGATTGCTGTATCTGACAGTGTGCAGCTTTGGGACCAAGATATTCTTGGTCAAATGCTGACACCCCTGCCACACAAAAGTGAGTTGCTGAGGTGCTCAGGAGCTGGTTCCTGGGGAGTGCTGTGGTCTGGTGCTCCATCCTGCTGAAGATGGGGGCTGTGTGCTTGGAGGAGCTCACCGACGAATCAGGTGCTCCTCAGTGTGGTGAGATTCTTCCCAGAAAAGAACAAAGTGTAAATCAAAACAGAGTTTGACCTCAAGTATGAAACCCCATGGACCTTAATAAATATAGTATTCATGAGAATACTATAGTCTTGGTGATAAACATTTATAAGGCAGTGGGATAGCACCGTCTTGGCGGTGTGAGCTGAGCCCTTTCAGGAGTGCTGGGCAGAGGGTGCAACTCTAACAGATCCTCAGGATCATTGTATTTGTCTTTCTTTGAAGTAAAAGCCAAAAAACTCCATTTTATTTCCATGGGAAGAGTAAGGCCAGGGCTTAGCTACTGCTTCCAGAGTCTGCCATCACAGATCATCTAACCAGTTCTTCTAGGAATCAGGAAACATTTTCCACTTACCATTTTTTCATACAAAGAAATGTTGTTGGAATCTACCTCAGATACACAGCATTTACAGCAAATTTAAAGCATGAATGTTCATGGAGCAACATCCACTCTTAAGATGTTCGTAATACAATGGGGCTGTGAAGTTTTTTCCAATGGAAATGTGAGGTCTGATGCAAAGCATTTGAAGAAACAGTTTCTTTGTTATTAGTGGACTTTATCCTTAGCCCTTAATTCCATATGTTGCTGGGTGTGTTTGTTTAGTCTGAAGCTGGATGTAATAGCACTCCACAGACTTGAGAAATTTTTGCAAAATTCAGGCTTCTTCCCTTATCATGAATGGACACATACTTCCTCTTGAAATAACAGAAAAGTGAGTCATTAAGAGAGACATCATCAGTATTTAGTCACTGAAATGCACTGTTGTGACTTAAAATCTATCCCCACAGATATTTGATCAGCTTCCAGGGAAAAAAAAAAAAAAAAGAGGAAAAATATAACAAAAATAATATGAACTTGCAAGTGAAGAAGAAATAAATTCTGGTAGCCTGTGGGTCTCTTGGAATAATCTCTTGTCACTTCAATCCACTGCTTGAATATTTTCCAGTATTAGTGTTCTCCATCTCATTGTTTTGGCTGCTCTACATATTTCAACAATTTTATTCCCCCTAAATAAAACAAAAAAGTCATCAGGTCATAAAATGTTTCTACAATTTAATTTAAAAAATAATATTTACTGTCTGCACAATTTAAATTTGGCCTACTTTACTTATGTATCAGGATGCAGACTTTAATTACATGATCACATAGTATTTTTCCCCACAGGGTTGCAATATTTTCATTTGCAAAATAACTTTTTTGCCAAATCCTTAATTTTTGAGTGACTGACTCTGAGACTGGGAAAAGAGCTGCAGCTGAGAAAGAGAAGTTTGTCCTTGCTACCTAAATATCCCAGGATCTGTTTCTCAGATTTCACACCTCCAATTCTCCCTCCTAAATCCTCTTCTGATCTATTCTTCCTTCCTTGTTTCCATCTCTCAGACCATGCCTCTTGCCTAAGTAGTCCCACATTTCCTTTCCACTTGCTGGTGATCCTACAGGAAACACCTTGCTGCCATCCACCTGGCTGCACTAGGATCAGATCAGAGGACTTCTTCCTCCTTTTCCAGAGGGATTCCCTGGCAGACGGCCACAGGAGCTCTGGAGGAGCCAGGGGAGTGGAGCAGAGCTGGGACACGTTCATTGCCTGAGTGGTGACACTTATGTGGGCTGAGAGCAATGCCAGCAGGCTCAGCAGCCCTGCACTCTTCCAACTGATCCAGTAAAAACTTCCTGCCTACAGGAACAGCCTTTTTTCCAAAGCTTAGCTAGTCTGGGCAAGCTTTCACAGAAGCAGACCTAACTCTGGTAGAAAGGCCACATAAGAGGGGATGGGTCACTCAGTGTGACAGTATTCAAGCTCTCTTTTTTAAAAAGGAAAAGTCACCACTTTCTTCAAGAGAAGCAGAGCTGATTTTTTTTTCCTAGTCCAATCCTGTCTGTAGATATAAATATGGAGACATTTTCTTCTTGCTGCCTATATGTTCAATTATTTATTAAAAGATTGACCCGATCACAGATGACAATTTAAAATATTCAGATCATAGTTTTGTAGAGTTGTTAGCAAAATGGGATATTCTGTTGGGATGTGTCAATATTCATAGCAAATGGTAGTACAGTTAGTCCTGCAATGTTACCCTAAACCCCACCCCAGACACAGAGAGCCATTTGAGTCTAAGTGTTGGCCCAAATTCCAGCCTTCCTCTCAATCTGCTGTGGCAGTGATATATGGCAACTGTGATATATGACAATATATGAATGAACTAAAAGAAGCCATCAGGAGACTCTGCTGCTAAGTTAATTTGAAGGTGAATACTTCTAACACCCAGAGAAGAGGTGATGGGGCACACCCAGAGAAAATCTCTACCTCCTGATTCCAAGTAGACATAAGGAAGTTCCTAATAAAGCATCCCTAATTCTTAAAAAAATCAGCTTTCAGAGCCTGTGATATTGTGGGAGTATTGTTTGGGGGGAACACTGCTTTATTTACAATCTTTTTTTCCATAATTTCAGATTTCTCTTCTCTGTGAATTGCAAGCAAATGTTTCAGAAAGCTGCATTTATGCTATGGTCTCCCGACTGTGAAACACTCACATGAAGTTCCTTGTCTAAGGATGGCAAGTTCTATACCTTGAAAATTGAAGCTGGGGGATGCAAGTTTCACAGAAAATAAGAGAAAATTAGTAGAGGTGAAACATTCATGTGCAGCTGAAGGCTGGGTCCACAAGGACCTCCAGCTCTACAGAAAACCTGTCACAGTCTTGGGTTTTTAGTCTAATTAAAGAGAAGCTGGAGGCTTTGGAAAAGTAATTTCTTTTCTACATGCATAGCCATTTCATGAACCAGACTTACTTCCTCAGTGCCAAATTGCATTTCAGAATGTGTCCTTGCTAAATAGAGTGAAATGTATTTCCATTTTTCATGACTGAACCATATTTTAGTCGAGGGGGAGGCAGAAGTTCCAGTACCATTTCCTGAAGTTAACAGCAGACCTGCCATTAATTTCAGCGTCCCAGGATTTAAGAAAAGAGATAACAGACCCTCAAATGGTTTTAAGTTCATTGAAATGTTAATCCAAAATGAAGCATATGCCATTCAGTTAAGATGCACGTTTACACAGCTGAAGATGACAAGTTTAGTTTGACTGAAGACCGGAGGAGAAAACGATGCCTCCTCCTACATGATCTGCCCCCTGAAGAAAACATCTGCCTGCATGTTTAACCAGGAATGTGAACTGCTAATGTAATCTGACCTTTAGACAAAGGGAAGATCACTCCAATGTACAAATAGAGAAGAGGCTTGAATGCGATGTACTGTTGACTGTTTTCTGCATGTGGGGATAAAAACAAAATGAAAATATATAAAGGACTGAAGGACATGACTTCTTAGTGAGTCAGGGATTCCAGGCACTGAGGGGAAAATACAAGAGCTTAAGTTCAGCCTGGCATGATTCTTGGAAATTACCTGAAGTGGATCCACTGATGTCTTTATAGAAATAACAGTGTGTATCAGGGCTGTGAAATCTTGTTTCACAACCAAATTCATGCAAGCTCCAATTTAGTCCAAGGATCAGCACTTTCTGTGAGCAGTAAGCTTTTGAGGCAAGGACTTTTTGTAATGTTCCTTTGAGATCAAAGAGCTTCCTAGGATCTAGTTGATTAAACGTAATGGGCAGTACAGTGGAAATGATATGACAGGTGTCACTAGTCTTCTGTCTGCGGAAAGAGCAGGAAATTAAAGAGATGAAATAACTCAATAGGACTCTTGTATTTTGGGTAGATGGTGTAAGGAAGGGTATAAATTTAGTTATTTTTCTGCTGTTTTGTACCCAAAATGCATTTTGAGGTGCTATGAGGCACTTGCACAGTCTCTCTCTTTTCATATTCAAGCAATGGCTATGCACAAACCCAGTGAAAACCACAGGCACAAGTGAAAGACTTGGGTCCTGTGGCTGACAAGCATGTGTTCCTACAGTGACACAATCCATCTTTCCCATCATGAGACTCACTGCCTAAGCAAAATGATGTTCTTTCAGGTCTATTCTTTTGAGTAATGAGAGTCAGTTCATTATCCATGTGATGTCAGACAGACTGACCCGAATGATCCAAGCACAGGACATTTAAACTTTCTGAGATTTGATTTGGCTTCAGAAGAGTCACTGGAGAAAAGCTACCAGTTCTCTGGAGCTTAGAGCTCTGTTCAAAGCAGCCTTCAACAGCCCAGATCAATAGTCTTGGGGTCTGCCAGGGCCTTCCTTGTCTGGTAGCACCAGCACTTCACATTCAAAATGCTGCTATAGTATAAACTGTCTGGACATGGTAGGTCTTCTCACAGTGACAAGCTACTCAATCATACCATAACTGTCTGATGGTCAAGATTTTTTCTTCATCCTGGATTTATTATGCTTGCATACACCTAGCATGGATTCTTTCACCACCACAATGCAGAGCTGTTAAATTCCATATCATTAAACTCTGCCTAATTTCTGCTGCAGTGGTCATCAACTTGTCATTGAGATCCTTCTGCATGTTGGAAGTGCCTCCTCCCTGCCATCCTTCATCCACAGGAGCTGCAACCTCTTGCCTTTCTGGTGCAGCAGATGTGGGCAATCTGCTTTGTCCCAGGGGATGGGGGGATGTCCCTGATCCCAGTTGGTGGAACCTTGGAGCAGCACACTCTAGTGGGCTGGCTCTACCTCTATGAGAGTAGTGGCTTTTATAGTACCAAACCATACACCCAGCTGCAGAGCTGGATATTGCCAACTGGTTTCTCAGTTATTTAGCATATTAGCATATTCAGCTTCTTCTTTTTGTTTTTTACTTTCTCTGTAGCAACAGTCACTGCAGCAAGGATTTCCTTTGTGTGTGGTTTAGCATTTGCTGAAGTCAAATGCTTTTGAGCAGTCCCTGATGCTTTTATTGCAGTTACAAGCAGCAGACTGTGAAATGAGCCCTGCATTACAGCTTGCTCCTCTAATTACAAAGTCCAAACACCTCTTAATTGAGTTAGAGCTGCTACATTGTTCTCCATCGTCTCCAGAAGGTGATCTGGGATCCTTTGCTCTTTCCCTTCTGAGAAGTTGGTTGTTCTTTTTTTGTCTTTTTTTTTTTCAGTGTTTTGCTTGTGCTTGAACATGCTTTGAAGATTATTTACCACAAGAAGAAGGGAAAAGAATAGTCCAAGAGCTGCCTGTGATGTCTGCCTCACCAGCAGTTTATCTGCTGTAAAGATTACCAGATGCTGTCAGAGCATCCTGGCATTCTAGCAGTTGTCTTCATTGCTGGAACAATTTGTAGCACAGAAGGGATCAAGTCAGCTTCATTCAGCTGCTGGTATTTTTTAATGCCTTCAGTTTGCATTTTCCTTAGAGCATCATTAAACTCTTTTAAACTAGTAGTACTCTGTTAATTTCATTAATCCAGTCACATATTCAGAAATTGCTTTTTCTACATTTTTTTTATGATTCAGTCCATAAAAAGAGAAATGCTTTGTGTTCACCAGTGGCTTTTGGGACAGGCGATATTGTAGAATTTCCACAGTCCCAGCAAATGCTTTGTCTGTGGGTTTAATAGGAGCTGTTAAACTACACAGCAGGTTGTACCTTTTAGCATCTATTACACTCAGTAAACCCAGCACATTTTTCCCATCAGTTACACTCTCTGTGATTATACACTGCTCCAGTCTCACTATAGGTGGGCCAGGCCTCCTCTGAGCAATTTAACAAGTCATTTTCCCGCCAACAGCCAGACATATTAATGCTTTTCAAAACACACACACACACACACACACACACACACACACACACACACACACAGAGAGAGAGAGAGGCACACGCACAGCCCTCAGCTGCTCCCTGCAGTTGTTCCCTGGCATGGGATCAGGGTTCCCCTTTCCAAGCCAGCAGCTGGAGCTGTGACATTGGCCCAACATGTGGGCCATGGATGCGGCACACGCCGGAGCTGCTCGCTCACTATGCACCATGTGGGAGCTGCCCAGGCTCAGAGCACAGCTCTGGGCACGGCAGTGACACCCCAGTGGCCCTGGTACACCAAACTGAGCACTCTGCTGATGTGTCCACGGGGAGGGCTGATGCACTGCCACACCATGCAACAGCACACTTTGACCATGGCTTGTGCCTGCTGCTGCTACAGCACAGTTTGAACGACTCCCAGGTTAGAGGGAGTGAGCACAGGAGTTTAAGGGGTACCTGCCCTGTCCAACACAGCCTGCAGAGAGTAGGAAGGGCAGTTCACCCACTAAAAGCAATTGATCTTTCCAATTGATGACTATATTGAAGAGGTACAGTTGAGATTTTTCAGCAAATTATGCAGAGCAAGAAATACAAACTGCAGTGAACATCCCCTCTGAGGACATCCAAAGAAATTGAAGAAGAAAGTCTTTGTTACTTTATTTGAGCTGTTCTTGGAAGAAGAATAGTTGGCCTGTGCTGGAAGCCCATGCCTGTGTCCTGATCTTGTTTATTTTGCTAGGAAAAACATGGTCCTAATTTTTCTAATGATGACACTGAGATAACTAAGAGGTGTTTGACAACTTTGTTGTAAAAAAATTTCTGTCCGCTTCAAGTGAGCTTCTGGCTGCTTGCTGCTACATATTAGTATAACTGATAGGAAAATAAATGACTGATTTTAAAAAACAGGGTGTTTCAAGCTTAACTGTACCCACTGACAGTCTCTCTTTTCATGGAATAGGTGGCTATTGAATCGTGCAGCTCACTTGCTTTCTGCAGAGAAGTTTTTCTGCCTTAAACCTCAGTGAAATGTAGTTCTCACTGCAGAACAGCCTGGTGGGAGGTAATGCTACAACTTCATGTGAGGATGGTACAGGAAGGTCCTTGGAACTGGTGTTCAGCAGGACACCCTGCACTGAGAAGTCATTAACTGTGTAGAAGAATATTCTTTCTGGAGAGAAAACGGATCTTTTAGAGGTTGGATTTTTGCAAGGGAATTTTGGCAGTTAGACTCTCATGATTCTCCATGCTGGGAACTTTCATCAGCTACAATAAAAATAAGAGGAATTGGCACGTGGGATTTCTGTGTCCTGGAAAAATCACAGAATATGAGGCCTACAAGGCTAATGCTAAGCACCACTGAAATTTCTCCTTTCATCTCCTGGACACGATAAAGATGGTCAATGTATTTTCATTTGTGCCTCTGGGCTAAAACCTGCATGGTGAAGGACCATCCTGATTTCCCATTAGCTTCAGTGAGATTTGAGGCTGGTTAGCAAAGGGGAATCTTACACTTGTCAAAAAGCACCTAAGGAGCAGAAGGGATCCTTTATGCAAGAACCTGATGAGAGCAAGACATTTAAAGTGTTTTAGCACACTGAGGTACAATGGAGAATGCATTTGTGAAACAATAGGTCTAGTAAATTGGAGACATCTTTTTGGTGGTTTTCTTTTTTCTCTTTTCACCACAGTTTCATTAGTTTCTGTTAAAACATTTAACAGATGTTTAATTGACACATTCAGAAATAGTTTTCCAATCATGTATCACTTTAATTATCTGATGGTCTTTTCAGATCTCTCATGGATACTCCATTTTATTGAGATAAATTATTTGCTGCATTTCAAAGTTCTCTGCTTGAATTTTGCTTATCTTCTCATTACTTTTCCCAGAGGAAGGCTTTGTAACAGACCTGGGAGGGGAGAGGAGTATAGAAGACAGGACAGGTCTTCATGCTGCTTCAGCCACAACGATCCATTTTTCAGAAGATTTCATTTGAAAGTTGAAGTCTGAGTGCAATACTGTATTTTAATGAATCAGCAGTGTAACTCTGACCTAATAGGAAGTGTTTCATGATACATGTTTCTTGGGATTTTGTGCTTGTGTGAACATCCTGTTCTCAGCTGCATATCCCAGAGCCATATTTGTGAGAGGAGCCTCTGACTATACATTCTTTTTTCTTGTTTTTTTTTTTTTTTACATATATAATTTCCAGCTTTAGCAGAGATAGTGCAAAATTTATTAATGTTAATAAAAATGTTTGTCAATGATAAAGTTGTAATCCATGACAATATAGACAGGATTTTTCCCAAGGTAGAAGGTACTGGATTTTTGTTCTTCAAAATTATATCTCTCCATCCCTAAAATACTTTAATGAAAGATTAAATGTTCAGCATCTCTGAAAAATCACCTTGCAAAAGCCTAAAATTCTATAAAACACCATCACAAAGAAAAAGTACCTCTTGAAGATATGTTCTCTCTGTAACTTGCTTTCTCATGAGGATTAATACTGCAAAACATCTGACAGTTGGGTTTGTGGAGCACAAAAATGCAGCCCTGTAGATGTCATGCTGTAAGGCACATCACAGGACACCTTTAACCAGTCATGTTCCCCTAATTGCAGTAATGCTTCTTTCAGTAACGTTCTCATGCCTTTAAAACACCAACCTCTAGGGATAGGTTAAAAAAATAAGTCGCCAAAAGCAATTTAGAGGGATTTTTTCCCCTCCCTCTCCTAAAATAATCTAAGCTTTTTTTTTTGAAGGTGATAATGTCACCAATCACATTCACAGTTCTGGTCACTGGGGGACATCCAGATCAACATTTCTCCAACACTTTGAGCCAGACATCACTGTCCATGCTCTCCTCACCTCTCTAAATGTTTTCCTTGGGTTGTCATCTGTCCCTATCATCAAATTTTCCATTGGAAATGCTATACAAGTCCTCTGGTTTCACAGATCACCCTTGTCACAGGGCCTGCCCAGTCATTTGTGTCTCCATACATTTGTTTTATGGAAGCATTACTCTAAATGCTTACAACTTATATGAATGATCTTAATGATATTAACAATCTAAAAATCCTAAGTCCATGTTCAAGTGTCCACTTCATACTTGGCAACAGCTGAAAGATTTGGGATCCTCCATGAGACTGCATGTTGATCTGGAATGGCCTGGGGTTTTCTATTCTGTCTGGACTGAGAACAGGCTCTTAGAAGATGGATAGTATGATCTACTCCACAACATTTCTGCTGGAGAAGGGGAAAAGCTTCAGGGGCATGACAGAAGTCTATTTTCCACAGCAAGGTGATAGCATCAACTAAGCTGCATGCTTGTTAAACATGTTTAATCAGCAACAGGTACAAAAAAAATAAATAAAATTAAAGAAGAGGAGTCATAACAATAAGGAAATGAGTCTTTCCAAATTCTTACCACACCTGGCATGTAGCATGTATTTTAGCAGATAATATAAGTTACCCCTTACGACTGCATTATAGATATATGTTAGATTTGCCTTTTTAAGAGAGGGATGTTAACAGCCTTGAATAAAATTGGGACAAAAAGTGTAAACAGGATAGCATATAAAGTGTGATACAGTATGCAGAGGGCAAAGTATGTTTGAAGGTTAGCTTATTAATAAAACATGGCTGGCCTTGATTTAGTTTATAAGAAACTTAAGACATTTATCAACATCTGTCTGAACCCATTTCCAGTCTCTTTGGACTCTGTTGTGGATAAGCTGATTAATAAAAGATGATGCCTTAGGAAGGAAACTTAGATCTTTGCAAGCAATGACAAAAGAAAATTCAGTGCTTAATCTACATATGAAAGGAAACTGGGAAAGTAAACTAGTTTACCACTACATCCCAGGATGCCAATGTCTTATAACATTTCATCTGACTTAGTTTTGGCTGGAGTCTGAAAAAGTAAGAAAGAATTCCAAAAATTAAGTGTGGAATTAATTTACAAGAAAGATCCTAGTGCTCACTTACAGAGACTCTGAAATCTAATCCCATTCCCTTGTGGCTTCCTCCCCTCAGTGTTTTTAACTTTGCAGCTTTCCGTGTTTGTTTTTCATTTGTCTCCTTGATCCTTTAGTCTTTCCTTTCCCTTAGGCTAGAATAAAGTTCTAATACTAAACAAGTGCCACACTTTGCTTATTGATAGTTGTTGCCCAATAAAATGTTGCCCTCAGAAGCCAATTAGTGAAATATGTTTCTCGTAATAACCAGTAATTTGTTTAATTTCCATGCATTCTTGCCTGATAGTTGGTCAAAGGGATGCACATGCATAGTTCCTGCATGTGGGGCACAGAGACAGCTCAGAGTAGCTGTGTGCTGCAGGGTGCTCCCTGCACAGGCCCCTGGCACCACAAATGTTACCCCTGCCTGGTGTCTAATACTGAGGTGTCACTGGCATCCAAGGAACCTCCTCCCTTGTGAACTCCACAGGTTCACAAATTTATTCTGTCACATCACTGGTGTTTGGAAATTGGATTTTGCAACCCATCCTCCAACCTCTCTCCCAAGCACAGTGTGAAAAACAGTCCCTGGAAATAGCCTCTGGAGTTATTATTCTGTCCTGCTCCAGCTTCACCAGGGTGCTGCAGCAAGGATCATGCCAATACAGTTTCACTACCTTTTCCCTTAAAAAAGGATGGCTGCAGATGCCTTGACTTCTGGGAATTATCTCTGGCCTGTGACAACCTTCAGCAGGAAGGGAAAAATCCCAGACTGAATATCCAGTTCAGTGTTTTAACATATGGGGAGGCAGCCAAACATCCCCCTCTTTAACACTTCCCGGCCTGGACTACACTCCCATGAGCAGTGGGCATTTGAACTCATGTCTCACTTCCCAAGGGAGGCTGTGCCAACTAGCAAAACACCAAGGAAAGAGAAATAGATTTGGTGGCTCCTCATTCAGCTCTGGAAAACATGCTGAGCTGAGGGACAGCCGTAGCTTGAACCAGACAGGCCAGGAAAATAACCTAAAACCCATAGGCCTTCTATAATAAAAAGATGTAAATGCCAACCCAGTGGGAACACTGAACTTTATGAAAGTTGGGAGGGCAGTGACATTTCTCTTCAGGCTGGAGATAATGCATAAATGTCAGTGAAGGGGAATGTGTGTTACTGCTTTATTTCATTCTTGCAGTAAGTCTTGCCTAAAGAGGTTAACAGTGTCTTGTAACAAGACATTTTCCTATCTATTTATCTGAAGTTTTAAACTGTAAATTACACACAGTTGCAGGACAAATCCAAATTTTCTTGAATGGTCCAATGAGAGATTTGAATTTAGGCCCTCTTTCTGTGCCAGCTGAGAACTGAAGACTGCTGCGTATTTCTGCAGAATGGGAGATGAGCTTTTGAAGGCTCATTTTATAAGGAAATATCTCTGGATCCCATTTTATCCTTGTAAAGAGGATTTTGTTCCTTGGGGTAGTTTTAAATTATACTTTAGATTAACTCAGATTTACACAGATTAAGCAGACACTGTGGAAAGGGCATGCTGAGCCAGATCCTACACTGGGTTAAATTGGCATGGCGCTCTCAAAGACAACGGAGTCACAATTAAGACCAGCTGAATATCTGGCCCATTGCATTTAAAGACCCATGTCAGAGACCACCTACCTTCTAACACAGCTTATAAACATGGTTGAAGACATTTAGAGCCTGTTATGCTAGCTGGAAATTCTCTATCTGGTTTCTGCATCAATGAAAGCATCAAAACAAAGACACTGAGTCCCACATCCACTTGTCATATTCAGTATATACATTCCTACCCAAAACTATGGAATCATATATATCAAGGATTTGGGTCAGGATTCTGTTAAAAAAACTGATTTATTAAGGAACAAATAGGGCAATGTAATTTTTTAAAATGTTGCTGTAATCACTCTTGGAGCACATCACGCCACATGAGCAGATCCTTTGATAGCAAATACCGATAGCACATTCATGTGCCCTTTGTTGCAGTTTTGAATTACAGTCCAAGTATATTTCTCCACAGTCTGTAGAAGCAGAGGAGTTATAATATTGGCTCTTATTCTACATTCTTACCAGTCAAGATCATTCATTGGTTCCTGGATGTGAGGATCAATGGTGGTGGCCATATGGCTTTGGAATGATCTGTTGTCTTTTCCATAATGGCATTGTGGCTTTGTGTTTCCCCAGCAGTGATTAATAGACACAAACATGCGTTATGCACATGTTGATAGATTTAGATGAACTTTGAATTTTCATGGCTTTCTTCTCTCTTCCCCCCTTCCCTCCCCGCTTTTTCTTTTCAGGACATGGGGAGATGAAGAGTGATTCTGCATTGAGAAAGTGACAACCAGGTCTTTAGTGAATATTCACTTCTTGAGGACGTGGTATGATTTGATCAGTGAGGCTAGATGACAGACACCCCATCTAGATGTCCAGGAATAATTATGATACTTTCCCCCAGGAGGACTATCTGGCTGTCTAAGGACCACTTGCAACAGGCAGTCCCACAGTGGAGAACAACCAGTGACTCCAAATGCCTCTTGTTGCTAACTGTGAGAAAGGGATGTGCAGTGGCGAGCTAATCCCACCCTCAGATCCCCAGCAGCTCTAGTAATCAGGAGGTGTCACTCTGAGGGGAGGAGGTTTTCTTACCCTGCCAAAGCTAATGAAGACCTTTTTCCTGGGGGACCAGAGATAGAATTCCTTCCATGCCATGAAAGAGTCCATAGCAAGAAGTAGGGTGAGACACTGTAGTTGATGTTCCTTGGGTACCCAGCATATACCAATAATGGACTAACAAGTCATGGCTGTTCTTGCCTACTTCCAAACTCAGACAAAAAAGCTGTTTGGATAACCCTCTTATTAAAGTTTGAGGTGAAACTGTACAGCACTAACACAGAGGCCAGGGAGGAGTGAGGAACAGGGGGGAACAAAAAAAAAAATTATCACAGGAGTGTACCTGAAGTAAACTATGGTCTGTGTATTGCTGCTACAGGATTTAGCAAAGTCACCTCATCTTGAATGAGAAATCGAGTAGTCTTACATAGAAATTCACAACTGGGGAGCCTCGATCAGGAGTTCCTGCCCATCCTATGCAAAGTTTCTTTTTCCTTCCTACCTTCTGGATTCATTTAAATGGTTGGAATCCAATGCAAAAACAAAGCAATCCGCAGTTTGTGTTGGTATCCCCTCAAGGGTTACCAAATTAATAAAAATTACAGCTCTACATCTGCCATGAGAAATACTTGTGGTGCAGGTGGTGGGCGGCTGGGAGACAACAGGGGAAGTGCCACATGCATTTGCTTTGTCCATTTGCTCTTCCCCTCTGGTCCTGTCACACCATAAGATGTTGGATGCTGGGCTGGACAGGCCCTTCATCTCACCCACTACAGCTGTTCTCATGTTTGTACGTTATGGGACTTCTAGCCTTTCAAAAATCCAGAAAAAAAAATGGCTTCTTGCCCAAGTACCATGTGGGTTTTGTTTTCATCTTCAAAAAGGCAGATAAAATCCAAGATGTTCACAAGAAGTAACAAAAATTTTGCAAGAAAGCAACTTTTAGGGTGCATCAGATTCCAAGGGTTGTTGGTGAAGCAGTATATGCAACTAAATGTTATGTTGGACACCCTCTGAAGTTCTAAATACTGTATGTGTTTAGAAACTCTCTCATTTCTGATCTTTTATGATAATACCCATAAACACTGGCAGCTCTTGGGTGTCTTGGAAAGTTTTTGTCTTTCAGCCCTAAAAAAAAGAGAAAGAATAGTAAATTCCTGGAATGATAGAAATATCCTGTTCCAGGTTGGAAATTTTCAATCTATTCACAGGTTTCAGGAAACTCTAGAAAAAGTAATAGAAAATGGTATCTGCATTTTTTATTGAATTTGAGTTTTTGAGACTGGTACCACACAAGCATTTCTAATCAGAAAGCCTAAAATCCTGTGCATTGAAAAACATTTTGACAGGAGTAAAAAATCCAACCAGAACATGGCAGCTGCCCAAAACAAGGCAAAGACCTATGAAACTTTTGGACTTTTTGTGTCTTATTGAACACAGATGGTCTGTTTGACTTAATAGTATGAAGAGTACAACATTCAACTCACTCATCACCCTGCACACACACTACTCCCAGTGACAGACTACTCTGGGAGTCAAGGAAGTGTCCATGACAAAGCTGGGAAATTACCTTTGGTCACTTCCCAGCCAATGCTGATGTCTTTCTTCCCTGTTTATGGATATTGAGTGGGTTGGAGCAGAGCAGGGGACCAGACTTGAGAACAATTCATGGGAAGGGAGATGACCCAGCGGCTGCCCTGTTGTGCCAAAGGAGAAATTTGCCTAAAGATATAAGGACAGAGGTGATGGACACACAGGAAATCAAAAGAGAAACCTTTGGACCATAGGATGAAATTAAGGAATATTTGCCTGTGAAATGGTCCCTTTGACCAAATTTGAGCTAATATCTCAGGAAATTACTGTTTTAACCACTTTAACAGCACACAGGGCACACATTTTTTCCTTTACTAGTTATAAGTTCTAGTAGATATAACTATTCGCAGTGAGTAATGTGTTACAAGAGTAATCTAAATACCAATAAAATCTCACAGTCTGGGATCAGGCTTGTGCACAGGCTTCTGGATGTCACATGGTGCCAGGGGATGAAAGGACAAAACCAAGACATTCTTACATTTTGCTCATTTTTTTTAAGAAACGGTAATGTTTTCATGAGATTATGCATTCTGGTAGCTTCATGACCCCTATCCCAGACAGGAAACATACAAAGCTTTTGTATTAAGTTGGAGTTTTTACAGTTTATAGAGAACACATTCAGGACACAAAAGTTTTCTTTGAACAATAACACAAGACTGCAACATGGAGACCAAAGAAGCTAGCTCCGAGGAAACAGAAAAGAAATTTGCAATATTTGGCACTTTCCCTGTGATATAAAGTGCATGTTATTCTCATTTAGCAGAGAGCTGACTTGAACAATAGAAATGTTTGTTAATACATTCTGCTCTGCAGCGACTGTAAAAGTGTTTGCTGCATTTGCTTCTTAGATGCTGTAGCTCTCTCATTTCACACCTTTCTCCAGATTTAATCTCTGCAGTATTATTTATGTGGCAGTATTAGATTCAATTTACAAATTACAGCCTGCTGCAAAATGGAGCTGCTCTTTTCCCTAGAGGTACCAGTAACAGTTACATTAATCTTCTTTTAAAAAATTATTCAGGGGCTTTCAACATGCTGCCAAGAGCTCCCTCCCAGATTCCTTTGTAGTCCTGTTTTTAATTGTAAGAATATCTGCAGAAAATATAACATATAAGGCCTGGATCCCAGTGGAACTCCACGCTGGCAGAGGTCCTGCAGTGAGCACCAGATGGGTGGATTTGGGTTTATTTTATCTCTTCCAGCTCAGTTCTGTATGTGGAACCTGACCTTGGGAGGTGGTTCATTGCTGGGTCACTGAGAAGGTCCTGGTGGGGCTCTAGTGGAAGGGGTGACTGCAGAGGCACTGCCACCAAAACTGTGGAAAAAGCCATGGCACCAAGTGCTCCACACTGGGCATCTTGCACCTGCCTCTGCTTGTGCCACGCTGCAGAGATACCCAGGGCTGCTCAGAAAAGCTTCTTCAGGGGATGTTTGCACTGACTGTGAGGGGCATCACACCAACACCCCCATTAGAGATTTTCTGGAGCCGTGGCAGAGCCCTGCCCATCGGGCACCCGCCCCAGGAGCTGGCACCAGCTGCTGTGGTGCCAACGTTGCAAAGTCTCAAGCTGGGGGCAAGTGCTGTTCATGCCCCACAGGTCTTCACAGAGACATTAACCCCCTGGTCCTTCTCCCTCTGCTCCAGCTGTGTCTTGATCTCCGTGGCTTAATGATAGCCAGCAAATCCTTGGCTTTCCTTAGAGCACTCTGGGGGCTGCTGAGCCTCCTGTCTAGCACTGAGAGCCTGGTGTCAGCTGGCAGTGAGATGATCTCACCTCTGCTGGCTGGAGCCTAGACAGCTTGTTTGGGTGAGGCATCATGGTCTGCTGAGCACAAGAGCTTGGATGAGGTGAAGTGATGCTCTATCCTGCTCTCCCTTTTGAAGGCAATGGCATTCTTTTGTGTCATCATTCTTCTGCTGATGCCAGGACTTCAGCAACACAAGCAGCAGCCTCACGGGAGCACAGAGATCCTGTGTCCCGGGTCAGGTACTGTGATCAGGAGGAAAGCACCCAGTCAGCTCACTAGGAAGAAAAAAGGTACTTTTAAAAGTGTGTTACAAGACCCTTACTGTTGGCATCCAGCCTTCACATTGTAAGACTGCTCTGTTCAAAATCTCCTCCAGAAGACTTCCTATGGAAGCAGCTCCCAGGTGTTTGGGTGCTTTTGCCCAAGCCTGATTCATATAAGCTCTGCCTCCTTAGAGGCTTCCCAACCTGAGCTGTAGCAACCAGCTTCTTCTCCCCTCATACACTGCATAGGGCAAAAGAGGTTAAACCCCACATAAGACAAGAAATGCCTTCCATAAATTTACAAGAAGTATGAAAAGAACTTCTGTGAGTCCATTACTAAATGTTGATGGTTAAACTCCTAGTAATGAGACGTTATGAGACAGATGCATTCAATAAGTATCTCTGTTCTGGTGGATCAAAGCTGGAGGAAGTATGAGTATCATATGATGCTGATGAAATGTTTTCTGATCTAGCAGTAAACTGGGAGAGTGTAAGTCTGCTTAGCTCTGTTCAGTTCAGAAAGGCTGGATTAACTGTGCCCAAGATGTCTTGAGGAGCAGCTAAGGATCTTTTTCCTTAGGTGCGTAGTGAATGCTATGGATGTAATTTAAGAAAAAAACAAAAGAGAGGGATGACCCAAGTAAATATAGGTTGACTACTCTAGCATTCATTTGAGAGTGTCACACTGGAAATGGTGGTACTGAAGGCAGAGGTAAAAATCTCTGCAGAGTACTATGACTCTAGGGAAGCTGGAGCTTGTCAACTCAACCTGATTTTATTCACAGAAAAATAATATCGACAAATGAAAGTCTGACAAACCAGTCAACTGATCGTAAAATTCCAAGAAATAGCATTTTTAAAAGTACCTACCAGAATTCAACATAGATATTTTATGGGCAAATATCAATGAGTTGCTACTTTGTGAAAGGAAATCCACCCCTTTCTCCTTTCCACCCAAGACAATCTTTACTTAAATCACAAATACCACAGAAATAATCTCTAATACATCATTTTTCAGATTACACAGATTTGAAAGCAGTAGAGAAAGATGACAGTACTCCTGTGAGTGAAGGTGATCTGGCTCACTTCATAAACTGGGTAGAATCAAATGCAGCCAAATACAGGTTTATATTTAGAAATGAAAATATTTACGGGATGGAGGACTGCATCACAGGAAGTAGAAAAGGGCTGTGGAAATTGTTAAAAATAATCGATTATCCATGAATTCCTAAAATGGTTTTGTGGTTAAAAAGGCTAATATGATAATCAGAAATACAGAGGTGATGTCTGGGAATGGGAAGGAGATATGCTGTCTGTGTAAGGCAGGAGTAGAACCACTGTTATAGTGACCACTGCAGCGGGTAGAGAAGCCAAGGGAGGAGTAGTTGAATCTCTGTATAAGACACATTTATTCCATGATTATTTCATGATGGATTACCCCAGAAAAATAGCTTCCAAACACATTTCCATGAAACAGCAGAAGATCATGAAACTCCTCTGCTGGATCCTCCCTAAAGTCATGTTTTCTGGATTAGGTTCCAGGGGAAAACAGTAGGGGTTGCAGCGTTCTGAGGCGAGTTTCATATTGGATACCTGCCTGTGTGCTGAGACGTGCTGCCTTGGCTAATAAATCGTGACCTGTGTGGTTATACTGGTCAAATGCTTTCTCAGCCAGAACAATTCCCAGAAAATCAGCGGACCCTTTTCACAGTGCCCATCTGACAAGCACTGGGTAGCACACAGATGGTTTAGATATAAAAAAGAATGCTGCATCAATGCTGAATGTGTGAAATGTTTCAATTATTCCTAAAATATTTTTAACGTGTTCCAGATTTATCAGGCAAAATGTTTAGGAAGTAATTGGAGTTTATTCTGTTTTTCATTTTAGTATGGTATATTATAATAAACACATGCTCAAAGTACATTTTAGGTATCACCAAATATTTATAAAATGTCTATAGGTGGAAATCCCAAGGTCAATACAGTAGCTTCACTTTCCTGTTTGTTTATAGGAAAATCAATCACTAAAACCTATGGCTTTTTGGCAGTTGGAATCCTTTTGCACCTGCAGAGACAGTGGGCAGCCTATTAGGTTAACTTACAAATATGATTAAACCTTCTTTGATTGCAGAAGTTCAAGTTAAGTCACCCTCATATTATTGCCTGGAGTAATAAAAAACTTCTAATAGCATTTCAAAAAGATATGTGTGTCTGATACTTAGTATCTGATCATTTTACTGGCATTTGCCCATTAAAAGCCTAATTTGATAAATGTCTATCCCAAGTAATGCTAGTTGGGAAATAAAAAGTAAAATGGTATCATGGTCCCTGAGGTACACTTGGGGCTTTTGCAATGAAAACTAATTGATCTGTTGCAAGCTTTTCTACCTGTTTTGAAAAATACTAGCTAGGCTTAGAAACACTGCCTACCAGGGAACCCTTGCCACTGGTTTTAAGACAAAACCAGGCTGCTTTCTGTTGATTGTCTTGATGTCCCTGGAGATTTCAGGGGAAAAAACAGCAACACATTTTCCTAGCCTGAAGTCTGAAAAATCTTCCACTTTGCAATTCCCCAGTTACGATAAGTGAGCTCATTTTATTTTGGTGGTTTTTATTTTTTATTTTTGTATTTTATTTAGTTTGCTTGTTTGTTTTTGATTTTTTTTTTAATAATTATATCTAAAGTTCCAGCCAAGCAAATATCCTTGAGACAGGAAAGTCTTGCATTGACTAGCAAGGATTCTGTGCATTTCTGCCAAGACTGACCTATCTGCTTCCATCCTTGCCCTGGCTGTCAGGCCTGTTTAGACAGGCTTGTTTTCCTTTTCAGCTCAGTGAACAGTTGTAGCAGTGGTGGAATGAGAAGAGGGACATATGCTGCTCTGGGAGCTGAGCTCTGCCGGTGCAGATGCCCTTCCAGTGCCAGACTGGCAAAGAAACAGCTGGTACCATCCACAGAAATAGCTTCAAGCACATCTTTGATCCACAAATCCCATATTCCTACAAAATGCAATCACAGACAAACATACTATCCTTTTTCCAGTTAAAAAAATCCAGTTTTTAACTGTATTTTTCCAGTTAAAAATACAATGTTGTGTGGTTTCAGCAGGTAGTAGTAGAGTACTGAAGAAAACACTGTGAAAGATCAAAGCTTTGAGAGTTTCCTTCTTCATGGATCTCCTCCCCCCCCCCCATAACCACTACCCTTAAAAAAAAAGTTAAATTTAGGTCTGTTGCAATATTAACTCCAATACCAAGCAAAATCTTGACATTCTGGGCAGACTCTCTCCTGCTGCTAAGTAAATACTGACATATCTTGAAAAACGATTTGTGCAATTACGGTTTTCATTAAAATGTCACTGTTTTCATTACAAATGTTGTTCTGAAATATCCTTTTGATCTGCTCTACGCATTTATTTTGTACATCTAATCTGCTGGAAGATCCTTATTGTCAGCCCTTCCTCTTACCCCTTCACACACCCCTTCTGCAGGTTCACTGTCTGTGGGCTAGGAAGTAAGGGGAGCTGGGGATGGCAAATGACTTGTGATACTGGGAAGATGTTACATCTGAGATTAGAAACAGACTGTATCCATGAGGAACAGAGAGTTCTTGTTCACTTTGCATCATTCACAGACAGAAATGGGAAAAGCTGTAAAACAATATTTCAGAAAAAGGAGGTCAGTGAAACAAAACAGCAGTTGGGTTTATTTCTCAGTGTTAATAACTCCAGACTCCAGCCCACAAAGCCAACAGGTGTGAGGATACTGAGGATGCCTACATAAAAGTTAGTGACCAATTAATGTAAAGAAGTTCACTGTAGTTAGATTTTTCACCCTTTTTTATAATAGTTTATTTTCTAGACTAAAGACAGGCTTTATATATGTACATTATGAAACACTGTAATCAAGATATGGTAAAGAGTGTTTCAGACATGATTTGGGAACTTAAAGTTAGATAACCTTAAAAAGTAGACCTTGGTGATTTTTTTTTTTAATTTCTATTTTCTACAGCTATATAGATTAAGACAAACCTATTGCAGGACCATGGATTAAAATTAGTTTTAAACAAATCTCTGCCTAAATTAGGAAAATCAAGAATCTGACTACAGAATAACTACAGTTTGAATTGCACAGATCTATTCTATGTGAAAGAAAAGCTGGTTCAAGGGCTTAGCTGCTAGTTTCCCCATGGGAATACTGTTTCCAGTCTAGCTTCAGCAAAGATTTCCAGTGGGACCTCAGACATGCCACTGGGAATATGACTAATCTCATGAAGCTACAGCAACCAAAATCCCAGGTGTCTGAGCTTGAGTCTGAGTTTTCTCTGCAGTTAAATGGAAAGAGGGTCACTGACTCAGTGCCTGTCTCTTCATTTCCAGATGGCATAAGTTAGACATGGTGAATCTGGGATTGAGAGTACAGTTACACAAGCAGACAGAGGAACAGCAGTGTAGGCATCTCCTGCAGGATAAATAATCCTGAATTTTTCTGCTGGGCACTGTAGCAGAACTGCAGCCAGGGAGTTTGAACCAAAGATGGGCTTCTGAATGCATTAGAGAGTGCACACATGCATACATAGATGCACATATATGTGTCTATGTGTGCATATATATATATATATATACATATACATACATATACACACATACATGTGTAAGTACATATGTGTGTATCGACACTTGTGTGTAGGGTCTGAAAAAGGGAACAGCCTAATTGTCCTCATTTCAAAGCTGCATGCAAATACTTCAGACAATATAAACAATTTGTATGAGCGAGCATTAGTTACATGTTTTCTAATTGCAGGCTCGAGCATTTAATACAGCCTTTAGTGTAAAGCTTCTAAACACCCATAAGTTTACTAACTGCACCCTGCTGGGACTCACATTAACACTTAGTAAATAGACTATTCAGAAAATGGCATGGCAAGAGTTACACCTCCAAGTAATATTCTATAGAGCTGCATACAAATTGTAACCACATTTTCATAAGTGATAAAATGTTTTATCCTCTTCTGAAAAATAAATGCCATAAAAACCAAATACAGTCCACAATAACAAAGGAAAGGAAGGATACAGCTCGTCAGGATTCAAAAGGTTTTGATTTCACTTTGTCAAGTTGGACACTTATATGGGAAATGGCCACCTAAATACCTTTGTGGGTCTGGCAAGAAGTTCTCAGCCACAAAGTAAGGACAAGGAAATGGAAGAAAATTCAAAGTTGCTAATGTGTGGTTCTACTTAAAGGACTAGTTAAGTGAAACTGGCACCACTAAGAAGTTGGTGAGATTCCTGGGCTTATTCCATCTGCTTTGCCTGCTTAAGTGATGAAAAGCCCTTCATTTGAGGCCAGATTTAACTGTACCAGCATGAAAAGGATGTTCCAGGTTCCAGCCCATTTCACTCATGTGGCCCCTTTCACTTGCATGGCTGTGATGGAGATTTTTGTTCCTTCAGCAAAGCCTTTATCCCTGCTAAGGCAAACTAGGGAAAGAAAAAGGGAATTTTAAGAAAAAAAAAAAAGAAAAATACTGGATTTTTCAAACACAAGGTTTTGAAAAAGAATATCATCTGCTGAGCAAACCACTTTAAAAGAACAGTAGTGATGTAACTAAGAAAATACGGAAAGGGAAATGTTACAAAAACTCAAATGTTCCTTCTTTTCCACTCTTACATATTTCAAAGGGTTAAAAACCTCAAGTCATATAAGCAAAATACCCCAAAGCATGGCTTTGATTAAAAAGGAATTTTTAACAAAAAGAATAAATGGAAGGTTTCTTTGTGCATACATCCCCACATCCAGTTGCTGCTGTATTAAAAAGAGAGCTGAGAATGATTTTTCAGTTCAATTTTCTCAGTTAGCTAGAATCTGGCCACTTTGAGACAAATCTGAACAAAGAAAAATTATGTGGAACAGACTCCTCACATGGTGGGAAAGCTGGCCCATGATACCTGTTCTTCTCAACACAACAGGGACCTTCTGGACTCCAGGTGTCCCTGTTACTATAGGTTATTACTGTTGCATCCTTTTTTCCTAGTAATATGTATGAATTAAATCTAAGGTTGCTGTTTGCAGAATCTTTTATAAAAACAGTATGACTAGTACACTAGAAGAAAAGAAGGGCAGGGTACAGAAGAGAAACAGAAACATCTTTCAAGATATTTTCCTGAAAAAAACCCAGGAAATTATTGCCTTTTTTGTCTAGAAAAGAGTATATATCCCTTTAGTCAGAATTATAATACGTGTATTTGGAAAGAGTATGAACACTTAGGTTATTAGTATATACTTAGATGGACAATTTTTGAACAATTAATCAGTCATCTCCCTGCTTCAAAGTTTCTTACAGCCTCTAAAATCCCTACCACTGCTCAATCTGCTGGTCTGAAAATGTGGGCCAAACTCTTTTTTTGGATGGAGCAGCTTGCGTATTTTGGCAAAAGCCTGCATTAGAAAATGAAAGAAAATGAAAACCACACTAGAAGTTAGTAGTTCCTAAAATTTCTTTACCTCTTGTTTAAACCCTTTCTACAACTGCTCCTAGAAACACAGTCATACTTCTGTTGACAAATTGCAGTAAGGTGGAGCAGAAGTGCCTGCTCCAGAACCAACTCACAAGTCATGGACAGCCTCTGCAAGATTTGGATCATGATCCTTGCGCCTGAGCTCAGGACAATTCTTTCATCATTCCTCCATAACAGCTAGAGACCATTCAGCAGATAAGAGAAGAACAGCCTCACCTTCCTGATAACCCTCTCTTTTGGCCAAAGGTGTGATTCCAGTTTCACAGCCAGTGACCCTTCAAATCATGGTGCTCCTTGAAGCTGGCAAAGCAAGGAATGAACATGTTGCTGTGAGATGCCTTTATGTATCATTTCTGCAGCATCTCTGCTGGAGCAAGTTAATGCAGCTGCTTCTTTGGGGACTCAGAAAGTGAACTTGCATCGTGGAGCTGCACTATTGGGACACAATCTCAGGCCAGCCCTGCCTTTACACTCTGGGTGATCCCCAATTGCTTCCAGGTGCTGCTCACCAAGTACAGCATGTCCCAGATTTCTCAAGGCTCAGCTGATGCCCTTCTCAGACTTTCCACCATTTGAACAAAGCTGGAACTTTGCTGTGCTACAGAGAGCTGTGCTTACACATGGGAACAGTCATTTTGTCACCAGCCTCTCTATGCTGTGGCATCTGACCCACCTTCCTATTTATGATTCTTCCCATCTTCCATTCCAATTTTATACCACCACCCCCCTGGGAGTCTTTTGCTAAGTACTTTATAGGCAGAAGAGCTTTGGAGTGTGGTGCCAAGTGTAAGATAGCATCAGGCATCAGCCTGCCAATGCAGCCTGGTTTTGGGAAATAGTGATGTGGAGCTCCATGTACTCAGCAGTAGCTACTTCACTTCCAGCTCTGCGAAGGTAATTTCTGCTCCTCAGCCCTCTCCCTATGGTCAGTACAGATGGATGCTTTTTAAGGCTCCCAAGAAGCAATTCATTATGCCAAAATGGGTCTCCTTTCTGCCTATATTGACAGTGCTGGAAACTCTGACACTTCAGGGCTTTTTTATAAGGGCTTTTGGGTTAAGTTAGGAAGGAGCAGGAAGTTTTCCTCCTCAGGGCAGTCTCTAGCCAGTGTGGCTGGGGTGGCTTTTGTCTCCTTAAAAACTAGGATGGTGCAGATTTTCCAGCCCTGTTTGAGCATCCTCACCAGTGGTTAAGGGGTTACACTTTTAGTCTTTTTACTGTTTGTAACTAAAAATCAAACACGGCCTTGAGCACTGGCATGTGATTGTCCAGCCTGCATAGCTGCTGGCAGGCTCTGTCCTCCAGGCTGGGGCTGATGTCAATCCACCTTCTTCCAGGCAGTGCCAAGCCCTGCTCAAAGGGCCCTTCTCACAGGGCCAGAGACTACTTCCACAGTCCTGCCAACTTTTGGAGGATACAAGAGTATCTGTGTGGACGTGAAATGTGGCAGCCAAATATCTTAAAGCAAAGAAAAGGCTCTGGTCCATATGCTGGTAAACCTTTGGGTGCCTAGCAGCAGGGGAAGGATGGTCCCTCTCAAAAATGTACTGCAGTTTGGTAGTGAGAGAACTGTGTCTTCAATGGGAACGTGGCAGTTCTACCCATGGTCCTTTCATCCAGGCTCAGTAATTTGTTAAAATGCCTTTTGACTCATCTCCAGTACTGACTGTGCAAATGCTCTTTGACAATCTGACAAGGATTACATCAAGCAGGGAGAAAAAATGAAGGGGATATGAGAGCACAGAACGCAGTGCAGCCTTCCTTGCACTGTGACAATTTCTTGGAGAGAGACAGTGTTTGCAATTTTCACAAGGAATTAGTCTAATTTATCTGAAGATCTGCTTGTGATTTGTGGGAGATGTTTGTTAAAGCTGATATAAAAGGTAATGCTAGGATTTAATCCTCAGGGCTTTAGCAAAAACCCACTATCTTTTAATAGGAAGTGGGTGGCATGTTGATTGTCAACTCTAATTTCTTCTCTAGACTGAAAGGCTTCTCCATACTTTTTCTATTATCCTGTACTGCTTTTACAAGGATACAGGATCTGCCTTGTGTATGGGATAAAACCAGAAGGTAGAGCCTTTAACAGGGATTCCCCATGTTTCAAGAGAGTATATGGCATCAAAGTGGGGGACAAAGTTAGCACTGAAAAGATGCTCTCAGAACACCCATTGCTCCTGTGGTTTGTGCATTATGCTCTTTTCCAAGAGATCTGGATTTGATGTATTGTCCTTTGCTTTCTGGGGCAAGGAAAACTCTGAGCCCTTTGAGAGTGGGGAGGAGTATTAAATAAGGAAATAAAGGACCTACGGCAAAGATCAAAAAGGAAAAAAAACAATACACAGAAAAAACAACAGAATTGAGAAGATTCAACCCTACAGTACCTAACAATTTTTAAAGGCGTAAGTTTGTCCAATGTGTTGTTTATTCATCCAAATTATTTTAATGATGAACAGCTTTAACATTGGAGTAGAATGCTAATTCATACTTTGTGTGTGGAATAAATGATAGGCAGCTGTGGGCCAGGGGGCCGCTGGGAGCTTTCTGGCAACACAGACTGTACATGCAAAAGAACGTAACTCAGGGTCTCTGGTAGCAACAAGAAAATATATATTGCAAATTAAGTAGTTCTTCCTACCACTTAATGAAAGCTATGTGCATGTGACAGTGCTGTTGTCATGCAGTGATCAATTTGATGTGAATTTGGCCTGTACTTAACACCGTGCTGGGGAAGTCTTTCTGTGCTATTCAAATACTTTGGAGTACAGGATCAGAAGTGGACTACAGCTTTTCAGCAGTCAGGTGATAGGGTGGTAGGCTGGTAAGTTATTTTGGAGATACCTTGAGAAGCAGGAAAAATGAAGCATGCTCATTTCACTGTGCTACTGAAATGGAATACTGAGATGGATCCACCCATGCTTAGAGGGTCAGCCAAGGGCAGTGTGATCCATCTCAGCTTGCCCAAGAGTAGAAGGTTAGTGCTTGCATCTGCTGGTTTTAGCTGGGGTAGAGTTAATTTTGTTCACAGTGGCAGGTACGGGGCTGCATTTTGGATTTGTGTTGAACACAGGGTTGATAATATAGAGATGATTTTGTTAGCAGGGCTTACACAGAGCCAAGGTCTTTCCTTATTTTTGTTCTGCCAGGCTGGGGAGGGGCCTGGGGGTGCTTGGGAGGCTGAGAGGAGACACGGCCAGGACAGGTGACCCAAACTGACCAAAGGGATATTCCAGACCATGGAACATCATGCTCAGCACAAAAAGGGGGAAAGCAGTGGATTAATTATTAGTTTTGCTTTTCTTGCTTGTGTGTGCAGCTTTTGCTTTCTCTATTAAACTGTCTTTATCTCAGCCCACAGGTTCTCTGGCTTTTCCCTTTCTGATTCTCTCATCAGTCTCACTGGTGGGAGAGCGAGTGGCTGTGTGGGACTTGTCTGCTGGTTGGGGATGAGCCACAACAATCCAGATGTTTCCACATCTCTGCACAAGCAAGACAGGAGGCAGAGACTTGGTTTGATGACAGCATGGTCTTGATAGCAGCACACGTGCCACAGTGCCACAGAGGTGAGGGTCAGAGGATCTCTGCTATGGTCTACAGCAACCCACAGTCACAGTTAGTGCTGGAGATCTGGAGAGGTTGTCTCATTTTCTACACCAAGAACCTATCTACCCCATCTACACAAAAATGATATTAAAACCAGTACATGTTTTCCAGTAAAATGCAGGTCCAAGTGCATCTTGTGTGAGCCCAAACACTGGCACAAAAACACCACCCACCTCATTCTCAGCAGCAGAAAGCCCAGCACCAGTTTGAAGGACACAGGTGAATGCAGGAGCAGTCTGTGGGTGACTGTGGGCTCAGACTCTGGTTTTGCACCCTGTGTGTAAAAGCAGAACTGTTTGCACAGGGTGGTGTGAAAGTTTGCCAGTCGCCTAAGCCAGCTGGGTTGCTGGAATAGGACAGGAATTGAATGTGAGGAATGCAAACCAATATCTAAAAAACTAAGTCATGGGCAGGAGGTAGAATTTTAACTGAAAAAAATATTTTAAATCTTAGAATAAATCTTAATTCTAAAATTCATTCAGGAAACCCTGACAGACACCAAAATAACCATGGGCTCCCTGGCACTTTTTGTTGAAGTTATTAAAACAGCTTAGTAGTTATTTCTGGATTGAACAGTAATTTAGGACTAATGTCCAATACCAGTCAAACCCTGATCTCCTGAACAAATGAAACTCAACTCCAAATCCATACCCAAGAACAGGCCGGTAAGGAATGTCAGACTGCATCTGAATACAGAAGATGGAGCCTGATAGTAATATCCCCCAAACCTATCTTATAAGTACTACCTTGATTCAGCAACAACTCCAACTCCTGGCTCAATTAATTGCAAGTGAAAATTTGACTCTAACACCAAACCTACACATGTCTTGAAGCCTTGTCCTATCTCCAACTGTGTTGTGTCTGTGGAGTACCAGTGGCTCTCACACTCAAAATTGCTCTCAGCTAGATGGTTCTTTTCAGCTGCAATGTTAAAACCAAATCAATAAACCCTTGTAATCTAGGAGAAATGCCCAACAACTGGGTCTGCAGCAAGAACTAGAATTAGACATGGGGTGTAGGCCAACATGAGGCTGTTTGATGGCTTTTGGAGAAATTGCCTGTCCAAGTATGGGACTAACAGGATAGGGCCATGCATCTGTGTATTGAAAACAGACAGAGCTTGCTGATCTTTGCTGTAGACAGCTGTACTATCTTGTATGACATGCTTGGATTTTGAGTTGAAATGTGAAGCATGCACTGGATCTAACAAGAGTTATCTAGGTTTACAACCCTTGCTATATGTATTTTACTTCAGGATTGATGTCAGGGTGATGTACTAAAAAAATCTTGGTGACAGATGTTTGTGTTTTTGAGCAAGCAAACTTCAGTTAATTTGGTACTATACATGTCACTTGGGCTCGTTGGTGGGAAGTCTCAGAATGAGATTAAGAGTTTGGGATAAAGCTGCCATTTGGCTGCATGGATTTACATTACTGTTTTGTAAAGAAGAGCACTGTTTGTGTTGATTGAAGCATGCTAATTAGCTGCAAAGTTTTCACATTGACTGGTTGTTAAGTTGTGGTGTGTACAGACACTAGTGGATAAAATTTACTGAATATTTATTATTATTGTATATTATTATTTATTATTACTTTTATTGTTATTATTAACTTTGCTGTGGACTATATTTGGGTTTTTGTAATATAAACTGAAATATACAAACCAAGAGACAAAGAAGGAGGGGAAGAGGAGGTCAAATCCCACAGCAGTGGGAGCTGCTTCCCATGAGGCCCTGTCCTGACAGCACTGCCAGGATTTGCAGGTGCAGACCCCTGAAAATAACAGCAGAAAAACAACAGCATAAAAACAATTAAGGAAGAGTACAGCCAAAGAGAGTCTGGAAAACACTGCCTCATCAGCTTCGGGAGAAGGTTTTGGAGCTGCAGACCACAGGCTCTGAACATTACAAAGGCTAAGGGGTACTTAAGGCACAGTGCAGCACACATGTGAGACAAGCACTGTTTTCTAGCGGGGTGACAAGTCCTGGAAGTTTCTGTTCATCTCCCTGAGGGCTCCCAAGCCTTCACAAGAGCAGCCTGTCAATAAGGGACATAAACAGCAGTTCCCTGCAGCGTGCGGTGACGGTGCGCGGGATCTGCGATGGGTCAGAAACAGTTCGTTTGCGCAGATGGAGCCTTTTATGGATGGTGCCTGCTGAGCTAAGATGTAGGTGTTCCCGGGCCCCAAAGGCTTCCTCAGCACTTAGCCCTGAGCCTGACAGGCGTCACTGCTCCTGGCCAAAGGACAGGCTGGATTTGGGCATCTCAGTCAGGCTGGAATCACTCAGTGAATTACTTCTAGGGATCACTGATGTTTTATTTCCAGGTGTGTCAGAAAGCAAAAAACATATTTTTTTTTTCCCTTTTTTTTTTTTTTCTATTCCAAGCAGGGTGTGACATGGTATGTTCATGGCTGCTTAGCTAAAAGTGACATGAGACCCAACACAACTCCTTAGGTATTTGTTGTGAAATAGATATGATAGCAAGTCAGAATGAAATGGGAAATGACTCCTTTCCCTCCTCTGAATATGATGTCAGGCATTATTCACCCACACATGTAATTACTGACTTCATGCTATTATTCCATTGTGTTAAAAGGATTCTTTGAAACTTATAACAGATCTTTACCAGCAATTTAAACTAGCTACCAGTCTCCATCCTGGTTACTGCACATCTACTGCCAAGACACTGTTTTGGTAACAGTTAATAATCATCTGTCTGGACTACCTCACCATAAACATTACAGGGTTTCATCACTCATGTTTTATTTAATTCCGCTTGTCATCAAGGTCTATTATTGGAGCCTTACAATTTTGTTCAAGAGAGTTGATTTTTACTACTGTTGAAAGCTCCTCTATATACTTTTTGCACTTTATTCTCCTGAGCTGGGATCCTTTCCTTTTGGATCTCAGGTTGACATAAGATGTTTATTCAAATAAATTCTTCAGATGATTGACAGCATATAGGAGTCCCTGGTGGAATATGCTTGAGGTGCCAGGGGGAAAAGGAGGAAAATTCAGGAGGCTAGTAAATTACTTGCACTAAATGTAACCACCTGTCTTTGATTCTACATCTCTTGTTCCCACCCTGAAAAGTTACAAAAGCTACACCCAGCTGAAGGAGGTATAAATTGAAATCATCCTTTTCCATGCACATCATCCTCTTCTCATTGCCTTGGTTTTTGTCCTGTTGTGACCTTGTACACTTAGCCCGAAAGCATGCAGCATAAATGAGACAGAAAGCTGCCTGGAATAAACAAAATGGTTAAAATTATCAAAGACTGAAATGGGAATAATGAAGTAAGAGTCCTTTCAAGCACTGCTGTTGCACAGAGTCTCAGGGAGGACTCACATCAAGTGAGCACATCAGGCCCTGTAATGAGGAGTGATGGCCCCACCACTCACACGCCTTTGCTCTGCTTTTGCTCGGTCCCCTGACTCTGCTTTTCCTCTGTTGCCAGGAGGAGAGGCTGTAAGGGAAAGTCTGGCAGAGAGCATGCAGGCTGTACTCCTGAAGGGTGCCGGAAGACAGGATGAAGGTTTCTATGCCAAGGAATGCATGTTTATGCACATCAAGCCAACTCCAAACTGAAGGAGTCCAGAAAAGGCAGTTGCTGGGTTGGAATGAGCCTCCTGCATTCCACCAGCCCCAGAAATTGATGAATTTGATGTGTTTTGATCAGAAATTCCCTTGTAGACCGGAGAATCTTCTCATCATCAAACCTTCTCAGAGCTGCTGCTTCTTGAAACAAAGAGTTAGACAAACCAGTATTTTTCTGATAGAACAAATAAAATCTCTCCTTGCCCTTTATTATGCAAGCCAGCAGTGAAATATATCTGAACAAAGAAGAAACAGGCATTTCTTTAAAGTCAACAGCAGATGCTGCAGTGAGTATGTTTTTACATCCACTCTCTCAGCACACTGACATGGCCAGGCCTGGGCAGATGTGTTTGCAATGTGTTCAGGCACCACCTCGGTTCTCCTCTCAAGACATGCAATCACATCAGTAGCCCAAAGCCTGAGAGAGTAAGTCCTGCTCAGTGGGTGTGTATCATCAAGGCCAGTACAGCGCTATGCCATGGCTGCTATGTGGCCAAAACTGATTGGCTTTTAGATTGCTCCAAGAGCAAGTAGAGCAGAAGCACGACATTCTGTATTTGTTCATGTAGAAATCTCCCACCCTGAGGCTCTTGAATGTGTTTTGCCAACAGAAACAAACAAGTTTTCTCTTTATACCACAGTTCCTCTTGTCTGTCCTGTGATTTGTCCCTTCCCTGTTGTTCCTGACCTTTCCCAGATTCAAACCTGCAACTCTAGGCACGGCACTTGGAGTAATCACTGATTATCATCTAGCAACTAGAAGTCTTCTCTATAGGAGAACTGATTTTCTTCTCTTGTTTTCCTTTTATTTGCATTATTCACTTTCATCTTGTATTTTTTCTCTCCAGCCACTGCCTTTAACCTTCCCTTATTCATAAGCAATCTTTATTTCAAAATAATTTCTCTGCTTTCAGTATGTGTTATTTCAGAAATTCCTTCACATCTGTCATTTGTGATCTTATTGAGTTGGTCTTGCTGCAGCACCTTTCCTCTCTTTTCCCTCTCTTCTGGAGGATGTGTCCTAGGACTGGACACAGCTGTGTTTTGGCTGCATATAGGGGTGAAACTCTGTGCTCCAGGTGTAGCCTGGAATTCAGATAATCTGAGAAAACAAACCTGGTGAACATTGCTGCCCACAGAACAGGGCCTGTACTCTTCATCCTTTGCCACAGTATTTTGAAATGATAGACCTCTCCTCCAGAGAGGGCACAGAAAACTCAGCTATGCCAGACTGTGAGCAGGTGTTTTTGTGGAGAACCCACCAGGCATTCTTCTCTTTGGGCATTCCTAGGGCTGGGAGGCTGATGTGATGTCCATGACTGCCCCCCAGACATAACATGGTAAAAAAAATTCACCTCTTCCTCTTTTGCATATCTTTTGCATATCCTGCCCAGCTTGCCCAGCTGAAGCAAGTCCTTTTTTCTGAATACTCAGGGGACACCAAGGCAGATTGATGGTTTTGCTGCTTATTCTCATTTTCTTCTTCCTTAGATGGAAGGTTTCCCTCAGGAGGCCAGATGAGTCAAACTGCCCACAGGAACCAGTACCTTTGCCAGGATTTATTTCTAGTACCTTGCTTAGGGAGCTGGGGAGCCCCAAGCAGCATTAAAAGGTGGCAGAGATGGAGAAGGAGGGAATTTGTGGCTTTAAAGAGCCATCTTCCTCCCTTCAGTGGCTGGACCCAGAGATTTTTCAGGGAAATGTCCCTTTTAACTCTGTGTGTACTCTTGCCATGTTCCTCTCACCATATTCTACCCCATTCCCACCACCCCCTGCCTTGGGCTCAGGAAGAAGCCTGGCAAAGGCAAGCAGAGGCAGAACAGCTGCAGGAGCAGCTGGGTCAGATGCCAGAGTATTTTGCACAGTTTTTGCTGGCCATATTCAGCCATTCATTGCTGTTTGCTCCAAAGCCCATCTCCCCCTCCTGCTCACGGCTCTTCATCACAGCTTCATTACTTTTGGCCTCTGGCTCCTGCTGCCTTGCCTCTCCTCTCCTGGCTGGGCCAACCTCTCTTGCTCCATTCCCTCCTCCCTCCCCCTGCTGCTTGCCCTGCCTATTTTGGACATGAACTCCCTGTCACTCAGAGAGCCACACAGAGCCTGGCACACTGGGGTCCCTTTCCAGGCACTGCTGTAATAACAACCACAGAATCACATTGTGCTTATATCTTTACTAGTTTATACAGGAATATACAGTGGTGTTTTACAAGGCTATAAAATATATATCTTAAAGGAAACAAGCGCAGGAAAACAGGAGAAGTGGGGCCAGATCAGCTGATGTAAATAAAGGCTGCATTGAATTAAATAGTGCTGCAACTATTTACAGCAGCTGTAGGACCTGACCTGTGGCCCCTTCCCAAAGCAGGGACTTGCTGCAGCCTCCTGCCTCCCTTATGGCAGAAAGTGAACCGAGCTCCCCATGCCCAGCCAGTGCAGGGGGATGCTGGCTGGGAGGAGGAGGTGCACCCTGGCTCCAGCCCACCTGGGGCTGGGACACAGCTGTGTGGCACTGCAGGTGGTGATGCTGACAGCCAGGCTGCTGTCTTGTGCCTGGGGCTGAGGCAGGGACACATCCTCCCCTGCCCATCGCCTGTGCCTTGCCATGGAGCAGCTGCAGCTCCTCTGGAGCTGGACAGGATTCACAGTAGTCATCAAATGGTACCATTTCAGATCTCTAGAAACTACTCTAGAAATGTGAGGTCAGCTTTGATTTCTAGGTGCTGAAAAGAAATCATTTGGCAAAGGTCAAACTTTCTATTTTGACATTTTCTGGTTTGAGAAGAAGCTGAATTCCATTCAGTTTTACCTGAAATGAGCAGAACTTTCCATTCAGGCACTAAAATGATAAACTTGTGCCTCTGTAGGACTTTCTGGATTACATACACAGCATGTACAGTAGAGCACATCTTATTTTTCTGGGATCCTATTATTTTCAAAAATAAAAATTCCAACAGCAGTCTTTGAGGAGAGATGGTATCCCACTGAGGCATCAGAATGACATGAATTTTTATCTCTGGCAAGCTGCTGTACTGAATACTTACAGAATCCAGTTAAACAAATAAAACAAAAGGACTAACTCTGTAGAGCTAAACTAAGAAAATGGATAAAGCTACTTTTGTGTCTTTTCTTCCCAGGACTTTTCAGAAGTAAGGGATGTTTTCTCTATAGGAATGCAGTTCTGTGGACAGTCAAAAGGAGTAGGAAGTGCCAGCTTTACCCTCAACCAGACTGTCTCAGTTGCCACAAGTTATTTACAGATGTCAGTATCTTCAAAATACTGCCTTACAAAAAAACCACCTGTATCAAATTTTAATTTTGAAAATAGTCTAGATGTCAAACAATAGGACCAGCTGGTGTTTCCTTCTTTGCTGAAATAAAATACTCAGAGAACAGCAATGATGCACTTTAAAATCTGTTTTGTCACATCTCCTCTGGAAAACTGTAGATTTCAATGGTTCTTCATTTCATTAGAGAAAAAAAACCAAAAAAAAAACCAACCCAAGGTAAAAAAGCCTAAACCCTTCCAACCAGCTGTAAAGAAGAAGTGTAAAGCTATCTCAGCGCAGCAGTCAGCTTCCTGAGATGGTCACAAAGGGTGATGAAAGGAGGTCATGCGTGGAGCAGCTCTTCCAGCTCGCATCTCCAGTGGCTGCAGTGGGCTCACCTTGGCTGGGGTACAGAGGCTTTGCGTCCTCAGGACGCTCCCCGGCACAGCGGCCACTCACACCTGCACAGCAGGGCTGGAGAGCCCTGCCAAAGCACCACGGCAGGTTCCTGCTCTGGGGACAAAACAGTACTGAATCAGGCCTAGAAGTGCTCAGGTTTGGATTTCCAAGGATCTTTAATTCTGGTTTCCAAGACTGTAAACACACAGTGATTAACAGTCTGGAAGCACTCACCATTTCCCCCATGGCCTGAGCCTTAATGGCAATCCTGGGGGGGTGGGGGAGGATGATGGGCTAAATCCCATCTTTTGTTGAAATCCATGAGAAATGACTTGCCAGCGTGCGTTGGAAGTGAATGCTGTGCTTTGGCTCCGCTGATGAGCTCTGCCCTTGTCCCTCTCAGGACTGTGCGCACTTGGGGCAGTGGAAAACTGCTTTCAAATGCTGCAAAGCACACCTTTCAAATGAGCTGAGCAGGCACATCAGAGAGAGGCAAGAAAGGAAAAAGGGGCTAAGATGGGATTGCTGAATAAGAAATCAGCAAGGCCCATTTGGCACCGCGAACACTCCTCCCTGTGATTTGGCAGGGCTGCCTACACTCTGCACAGGTGCAAATGACTTCTCCAGGGACAAAGCACTGCAAAACTGAGCCTCTTTTCCAGCAAAAGACAAGTAGGGAAATAAATCTCTGGACCAAACCCTGCTCTCATTAACACTCCTGAATTCTACTGACTGAAAGCAAAACACTTAGATTGAGCAAGAAAAAACTTTATTATCTCATTTTCCTGGTTTGACCAGAAGGTACCAGCAGGCATGGTGTCCTCCATGCTGAAGGAGACACTAACTTTCCTGGAGTAGTGAAGGAGAGGTTTGATCACCATCTTGTTACCAGTGCTCTCTACACACCATTTAACTGTTCCAAGCATTACTTGTGGTTTACATGTTCCCTCCATCTCCACCTTGGCTTGCATGCATGCTTCTCACTAGGATATGTACAATGCGGTCCTGCTGCATCCCACCCCTTCCCTGGAGGTGGAGATGGAGTCAATTTTCCAATATCAGGGGTGTCACTGACATCCAGCAGCTCTGGAGCTTCCTTGACTCCTGCGTTTACGGTGCAGCAAATCCCAGGGCAGAGCTCAATCATGGGCGTTACAGCTGCATGGGGCTTTCTCAGTGCTCTCATCATACAACAGAGAATACATTACAAGTACCTCTATTTGCCTTTTGTTTGCAGGGAATACAAAAAGAAGCCACGAGGAAGCATGTACCATGTCATATCATACCAATAGGCATTTTTCTTAGTTATTAATTAGGAATTAAAAGGAAAATGTGCTAATGGTAGCCAGATCTAAAAACCCGCAGTTTATACAAAGTCTCACCACTTTTTCATTTTGGTTTTTTTTCCTGGAAAAAACTGTTAAAGCAATTTGGATAAACTAATGTTTATCTAAATGTTCAAAGTGTGCAGAGGTCTTTGATATCAGAGCAATCCCTTTGTGGCCTGGCTTTTTGACATACACCCTGCTGGCCTTTACTTTGTGTGTTGCAACACTAGAATATTATACTCAGATACAAAAGAAGTCAATAAATACAGACTTTAATTAAAATAATGTCTCCTACCAACAAGCTGCTGATAAACAACACAGTCTTCTAGTCCTTTGTTTTTTATATTTTATGCTGTTTCAGGAATTTACTGAGCTACAACCTTGTTGGTTTTCTTCATTTTATAGATCAAATGTACACAGTTGTTATCATTTGATGCAAGCTTCTGTTATTACAGAAATATGAGGTTCTTACATAATTACAAAAGAAAATTGTAGTAGATCAAGACAAAGAAGACATGTTATACACTTTACACAACTTCCACTTTCATCTCAGCTGTCTTTGCTTCAGGACTTTCCATTCTTTCAACACTTTTTTCCAAATTATTCAGTTGATCCCCTCTAATGTCACTCCGCTGTGATGACCCATTGGGCAATGTATAATAATGCTGCAGCACCCAGTACCCGTGGGTTAAAACTGCACTACAATATGAGTATTATTCTACCAGCTTGATGAACTCATTTACAACTGTGGTACAGGTGATAAAATTACAGAGCTCAAATCCCTTTGGTCTTCTGGAGTCCTCTAGCTGATGTCATTTTTCACCAGGAATTAATATGTTATTTCTTACTAGAGAGCTGAGAAGTGCAAGGAAGGCAGATAGATATGAGTATTAAATGCAGTGTGTGCAAGAGGGGAAAAGATGCTGAAGTCAAATATACACAAAAATTAATAGCTTTCCTGATCTGAGCTCATGTTTCTCATGCTCTTTGGATTACAGTAGGGTTACCCTTCTGGTGTCTGCACCCCAGGGATTCACATCTGTGTAAATGTGGTAATAGAAAAAGGCCCTCATGATGAATTCATGAATTGTTCTCATTGACACTAGTTGATACTTTTACTTGGACAAGTCTCCTTTGCAGGTGCACTGACCACACACTAATTGAAAGGATTATTTTCATAACTTTCTGTGCAGTCTGCAAGCTTTCTGTGAAAAGCATAATTGTTTCAACCAGCTGCTTGGAGTTGTTTTTATTAATTTCTTTAAATCCAACAATGCTGGATCGGCATATTTGAGACTCTCCTCCAAACTGCATATGAGCATAAATAAAATTAGTGAATGTGGATCTTGTGTAGGAGTGAAATTTGTTTGCAAGTACAGAATTTCTGTGCAGAGGAAAACTGCTTTTGAAATGTACTTTTTCTCCCAGCCTCGTGCTATTTTTACCCTCATCCCCACAACAAATCTTTAATGTGCAGTATGTCTGCATGGCACCTGTTGGGATTAGCTGGGGCCCGAGCAGACACATTACAAGTCCACGCATTTGCACTGCCTGAAACATCTAATCCCGACTTTATGCTGTGTGAAGCTCCAGCCATAAAGGGTTCTTCAAGCAGTGCTATTCCCCTTTCTTGAGTGAAAGGCAGGTCTCTTACCATAAGACTGGCCCTAAAGCCTTATGAACTCAGTCCTTACTTCATATAGCAAACAAGCAGTATTAAAAAGGAGTCCATGGAACAATTACCTGGATGCCACCTTGGTACTTCCCTGCTCCTTTGTTTGGGGGAAATGCTCAAGGTGTAGAAATTACTCTGGGCAAGCTGAGTAAAATCAGGCTGGGAACAATAGACAATCTCCCAGAGACAGGGGCGTGATCCACTCACCCCTCAGCCTCTTTCTCACCTCAACTCATACCCTCAGCATCTCAGGGACCAGAGGGTTTAGCTTTCATGCAAAAATCTTGCCGTCTCCCTGCAGCAGCAGAGCAAGATTTACACAGGAAAGGGGATTCCAGTCCTACCTCCTTCTGTAGCCTGGGTGTCTGTACACTGCCTGCCTGCCCCAGCCCCTCTTTTCCCACTCCATTCCAGATGGGAGACTACAGCCAAGCCCTTCTCTTGTCTCACCCCTTCCTTCTGGCATTCCACATGCCCAGCCATTGAGTGGGGCTCCAAACACCTTCTGAGAGTCCTGCTCACCCCTGACAGTGGGAAAAGCACCCTGAGCCTCTTTCTTCCCTTATATTTGGCGTCTGGCTTGCATATGTCACATGCCACGAGACTATGGAAAGGCAGTGCATGCCATGAGACCTTTGGCAGCTGAGCATCAGCTCAGAGATTGACTTAAAATCCATCAGGAGGATGACATAACTGGAGCAACACCCAGAAAAGGTGCAAAATGGTGCTTTGGTGGCTGGAATATGATGTAGGAATTTCTGAGCAGATAGCACTCAAGATTATGAGCTTTCTTAATGTAAAACATCCGTGTGACTGTCAGCCTCCTTGTACTCCCACAGCCTCACTTGTAACACCTTTGCTCCTATGGGAAAGGTGGTTTTGTAGGGCAAACTGTGACTTCCCTCTTACTGCTGCTGTCTGGGACACAAGAAAACAATCACACATGTTCAAAAACCAGGCAACAAGCCTTGCAAAACCAAGGGGCTGCCTCAGAAATTACTATTAATATGCAAGTAAAAGTAGGATTTCCAAATTTTCTTGATTTGGACACACCAGGGTGGGATATACTTTTTACTTTTTCTCTGCACCCATTTAAGATTAAAAAAAAAACAGAAAAACCCCACCAAACAAACAAACAAAAAAAAACTTGTTTTGGAAAAAAAGATATGCAGAAATTAAAAAAATGCAATAAATATTTTGGGTATTTCCAGGAAAATAGCAAGCATTGAAAATACAGCTGGTCCAAAAAAAAAATGGAATTACCATTTCTGGACATATTTGGCATGTTCAAACTTGTTTCCATTACAAATCAGAACAAGACTTAAATAGTTTAAATTTCACAGTATTTCATACCAAGAACAAAACCACCTCTTTTTTTCAGTGAAATCAGTGTTTTGGTAATAGTCTCATGAAATTAAGTAAAGCTTGTACTAGTGTAGCAGAAGAGTTAACTGGGATAAAATAGCTAATGGTGAAAGGAGGCAGAGACTGTCTCCCAGAGAAGTTTCATCAAATACTTAAGCAGATCCAGGACAGCACCTCTAAGGTTACTTTGTCTCTTGTTTGAGTAGGGGATGAGCTTCTATGCCATCCTATGTCTGACCTGCCAAATCCCCACCTTCCTCCCTGGCCTGCTTAGATGCTATTCTTCTCCTGACCTGCATGGAAAACTCTCTTCACACTGTGCTGCAGCTGCGCCTCCATCAGTCCTGGGCACTCATGGGGACTGAGGACATGACAAACAATCACTTAGAAATTTGGGGCCATTGTGTTAGGAAAGTCACGTTCAATTTTGCTGCAATGCTGCTCTGAGCAAAGTGCTCTCGTGTGGACCTATAGGCCAGGATTTGATGTATGCCAGTCAGGCTTATGACTGCTGCCTCTGATGCCCTTCTCTAGGCACAGATGAGTCTGGCCAGGCATCCCAGCTACTTTCCTTTGGCCCTGGTGCTTCAATAGAACCAGCATTTCTTCAGGCCATGAACAGCAAACCTCCACAAAACCTTTTACTATGTTGCCACCTTCTGCTGCTGCTCACTTCCCAGTGCTAGCAGTGAATTGATCTCTGAGGAGCCCAGGTTGCAGCCTGTCTCAGAGCAGGCAAAGGTTTTCTTTGGCAAAAAACCAAAAAGCTTTCTGCACAGGGCCCATGTGGCTCAGCATGGCCAAGGGCTGCACTGTCCTGCAATGCAGCTGAGGAGCATCTCCTCTGTCCAAACAGGTTTGTAAATCAAATACTGCTTTATTCATGTTTGTTCTCACTGTAGCTTCATAATTCCTGATGATCATACTCAGCTCCAAAGTTTGCTCCTAAACTTCCCAGAAAAGTATGTACTACACTGTAAAAATGCAGTGTATGTTACTCTACCAAAAAAGACAAAGATAAAGCAGGATCTAATCAGTAAAAAGCAGGGTCTAGTTGGTAAAAAGCAGGATCTAGTTAGGCAGTAATCACAGATTCCAAACACCTCCAAGGTACAAAGGGCCCTGTAACATGACTTTCTGGTAACACTGTCATGAGTCTTATTTAGGAAATGGCAGGGGATGATGATGGTTCTCCTCCTACAGGGCCATCCTGGTACAGAATATGCTCTGAAGCAAGACCTGTAAGGACATTCTCCAAAGGATCCTCTTTAAAGGGCCTCTCAGGTCTTGCCAGGATGGTTCTGCCTGTGGCCAGAAAGCCAACTGGGGCATGCAGGATGTGCTCCTTGCTAGTGGTCCACGCACATCTGTGTAAAGCTGCTCATGTACACAAGGGGCCTTCCCACAGCTATTAGGTTTTGTGCCCCAGGGTCTTACCTGAAGATTAGCATTTAAAGAAATTTTTGTTCATAAAACTATTTATAACAAATAAAGCATGCTTTACTTGCCCTTTAAGAAATCACTAAAGTCGTGTTATTGTTATTATTTTTCCCTAATAAAAATAAATTTTCTATCTTGCCCTGTCTGGTATCACTAGTAAATAAGGATGGCTAACAAGTGCTTCCCTGGTAAGAGATAGCCCTTGTTAAACAGCCATTAAAACCACTGCTATCTAGACCACAGCTGCATCTGCTACAGCACGGGGTTCTTTTCATCTGTGATCCAAACCCTGTGTTCCTCAGTGAGACGAGACTCACTGCTCTTGAGTGGCACTTTGCTGGACTAAAACTGATTTGCCCACATGTTTGTCAAAGGCTGATCCTCAGCAGGTGGCATTTATTTGAAACCGGACATGGCAGGTGGTTTCAGCCCAGAAACACATTTTTGCACAGATTCCAGTTAAGTGTTTATAAGCTATTGGTTATATAAAACTGAAATGGGTGATCTTGGCAAGTTTTCTGTACTTTCTCTGTGTGCTAACAACTCGGCTTAACTTTTGTTTGTTGTTGTGAGGCTTTCAAGTGTGTGTCAAATATTAACATTTTAATTCTCAAGGAAATTAGTAGTTGGAAAACTATAATCCCTTACAAGTACACATGCACACACACGTGGACACGCTCAGTCCATTAAAATCACTTATGTTATTAACTTTGTACTAAATCCTCAATGTGGAATGGCACATGCTGAATCATTGAGGTATTTGACAAAGATCTGTTTAAAGGGTTACTCTGGGGCCCCAAATTCCATTTTTAATAACAAGGCCCTATTGAACCTAATCAATGGGTTTTCTGTGATTCCACCCCCTTCGTGTCCCCCAGCAACTTTAATTAAGAGCTTTTGGGCAACTTTAAAGGCTTCTATGTATTATTTTTAGCTGTAGCTGTGAATTGCTATGGAAGAGCATGAAAACATGCCTGCATTGATGTTACTGCCTCCCTCTTCAGGAGTGGCTGCGAACCTTTCCCTCGCACGTGGGCCACGGCTGGCATCGGACTCTCCAGCCCCAGCTGGAGGAGCAGGCGCGTTCGGCTGTCACTGCTGGCAGGCAGGGGACATTCCACTCCAGGCTCATGCAGAGAAGGTCAGGATCCAGACATGGTACTGCCAGAGCATCTCAGGGCAGTGGCAATGGTTTTGGCAGGTGAGAGCCCCAGAGCTGAGGGTGTAATGTGGCCACTCCAGGCCAGACTGCAGACAACAGCCTTCAGCAGCTGCCAGGCTGGCAGGAGCAGGTTCCTGTGCTGAGCTGGCACACAGTCTCCTCTTGTTTGTTTACTTTTTAATCAGGGTTTTCTGTGCTACATGTAAAGGGGCTAGTGGTTTTGTTGAGTTGGCTGTTTTTTGTTTCAGGACAAATTATGATATCCATTCCTTTTTAAAATTTTTCCCGGTATTCTTTGAGTGAGGAATGGAGTAGTCCTGCCAGGACAAAGAGACTTGGCCAGCATGCCAAAACTGCAATTACAGCTAAATGAAAAAAGTAAGAATGAAATGTATTTTATTCATTTCAGCTGTTATGTCTTAATGCAAAGAAATCACTTTGCACAGTTCTGTAACTGACACCAATTTCTAATCTCCAATACTATTAACTTCTAAATCCCTGTTATAAAGAACATTGGCAGAATACCAGAGTCTAGTGCAGCTAAATAAACTTAGTGAGACCTGGTGTTTTATTTTCTTTTTTCTGAAATGCTGAAAAAATCATTAAACTATTTTGTTAATTGCTGATAACATTTTGATTAGTTGGATTTCCTCTTTTGGCTGCAATAGACACATTCCTGGAGCATGAGCATGTTTGCCTTTGGGACAAACAAAAAAGAAAAAATAGAAAGAAAGAGAGACCATTTTTTGAACTGACAAAATGTATTGTTACAGGATTAGAGACAGGATAGCTCCAGGATTATGCTGTATCGCTAACTCAATTTAAGAGGCCTACGAATTGAAACTAAATATTGAATAGCTGTAGGGAAAGGGCATTGTTAAGAAGTAATATCTGTGTGAAAACTTGATTGTTTCATCTCAGCTGGATTGAAACAGTTTTCTGACAACTCAGAGACTGTCTCATACAAGCTAGCAAACCTTAAAACATTTATTTCTCTCTACTACTTCACTAAAATAGCACTGGAAGACCAATCCAAGTCTCAGATGTGCACAAATAAATACTAACTAAAAACAACCTCAACAGAAATGTTTCTACAAGTCAGGGAGAGGCTTTGAGCAAGACTCCTGCCTTGACATCATCATTCCAGAGTAATCTGCAAATCTGTCTTCTGCTAACCTTGACTTTAGTGATGTTCTAGACCAATGTAGCATCACTTCTCACTTCTACGCTACAAGATTTAATTGGGAGCTTAAACAGAGCTGTGCCAAGTGGGACAGTGGAAGTAATTACCAGATTTAGATATTCTGGCATCATGGACAGAATTTCTTAAGCACAGGAAATGAATTATAGCAGAATATCCTTAGACTCAAAAATTATTGGCAGGGAGGAAGGGAAGAACAATGCAGCCTTGGTTACATGCTGACGAGCTTTGGCTGATTTGCCGTGTTACCATTTTAGTCTGTGTGTGGCTATTTAATTTTTTTTCCTCAAGAGAGCTGAAGTTCTAACACCATCTAAGTCAGAGCTTGGAGGGCTTTTTTCATTTCGTGTCCAAAAACAGTTGGATTCACAGAGGACTGAACAAAGGGAGAATATCAAGAAAATATGGATTGCTCTTACTGGAGCATAGGATCTTCCATGAATAAGAGCTTCTTGTGATATTAAAATGGGCTGTAAGATCTCCTTCTTCTGTTCCTGACTTCGCAGTCTGGCTGTACCTGTGTCCCAGTGTCTTTAAATAAATTAATGAAAAACTCTTGACTGAAGCCATAGAGGAAAATATCTGGATTTATCTCACCTAATTTGAGACATTTGCATGAGATCCCTTGGCATGGAGTGTGACACCAAAGGCTCCTTCAGTAATCCCTGCAGACAGACCAGCACCCCTCTTCCTTTCATGGTCTGAGTTGCCCTCTGACAGATCATCCATTTAGCAGGCAATTCTCCTACCATGCTTATTATTTAGGTCCCAAAGCCAAGACCTTAAAGTGGCTGCAGAGACGTGAGCCTGGGCCATTGGACAGAGCAGACAGACAGAGGACCATGTGCCAAGGGGCCCAGTGGCTGAGTATTTTCACTGGGACTGTCAAGGCTACCAGCTGGGCTAGCAATGTTGGTCAAACACTGCAGAACCCGTGACATGCTCAGAAAGGAGATAAGATTGCATCACCTTTACCAGATGTCACAAATGGATTTCAGATGTAATTTTCTACTGTACGTACTGGCATCTTAAGCAAAATATGATCCAAAAGAACAGGCTCTGTATGCCATTATCAATCCCCTAAGCCTGTTGTCTTACCAGCTGTGACATCATTAGCTGCACATCTGTCTCTAAACCAAAGGTGGTTTTCTAGCCTAACTCTTATCCCACGTCCACTCTGAATAAGCTCTGAATAAAAGACACTTGTTAAAGTTCAGCTGTAGCAGGGGGTACATCAAGAGATGGCAGATGGGCAGGCCCAAGCCTCTATCACTGAATACAAAGATATATGGCCTATTGTCTCCTTATGGCTCATGTGATACCCTTGATAAGAAGAATGTAAGTGTCTGGCAGCCATACAAAGTGAAATCTATACCCAAGGAATGCATATAAGTCAACTTCTACTTAAGCCTTAAATGATGGCTATATGTATAATAGTAGCACTGAGAAAATGTGAGGGTTTCCAGTTCAGTGGCCTAAATTGATGGGAGAAGAGCAAGTTGGAATTGACCTGAAAAAATATTTGAAGGGAGTTTAAAACAACTAGAAATATTTTTTCCTCTGGCAGTTTAATAGAAATTAAAAATAAGATTCCAAAAAAGATGAAAAGGAGGAAAAGATGGCTCATACTGTGTGTTAGCTTACCAGATTATTATGAAACCAGTAACTACACACTTTTTCCCTACTAGTTCTAACCAACATAAATTTCATGCCCCGGATTGTAAGGCTCAGAAGTATTGCTGTGTCTACATCTACATTCAGCCTCATTGAAACTTTGCTGAAAAAAAAAGCCACATCACACAAAAAAAAGCCTATCTGAGGCTGAGCTGGAGAATACACAGGTCTTTTTTTCCTTGAACTAGATGGCATGACAGCAAACAAAAGAAATAAAAGAATTGTCCCTACTGGCACCATATTAATAGGAGGGAAGGTCTCTCTCAGTCAGATACTGCACAGTGATGGAGCCTCCTGCATCCTCATGCTCCCTTTGATAAGGAGAGGGAGTCAGTGAGAGCCAAATCCTGACACAGCAACAGCCTTTGCTCCTTAGAGCAACAAGGCCTTTTAGCTTAAGCATAAAAGAAAAGAAGTGGAAGTGACCCTATGTTCCCCAGCAGAGAGAGTTCTGGGCATGTCTGGGTGATACCTGCAGGCTCACTGGAGGGGTCCCTCTGTACCAAAAGTTAGTGTATTCTCCCATTCATGCATTTGCTTTGCAAGAAACACTGGGGGCCATGCTGTGAACTGCAAAAGCACAGGCTGGCTACTGTTTGTGTGGCCTCGTCCCACCCCTGTTTCAGAGCACAAATAAGGAATTTTTGCTCTTTAACAGAGTCAGGAGTACTCTATAATCCAAGCAACTTCATAATGAACAAGCTCTCATTTAGTGTGAGGCCTTATTCATTGCATGCCTTACTTACAGCATACTGTTAAAACAGCCATGATGTTGCCCTGACTCTGTTTTGGTTTTGGACTAAATACAGCACAGTAAGTCAAACATTATTGGTCACAATGGTAATGCGCAGTGTGTATAATGTGCTTTTATTGCTGCAAGGCATAGCTGAAATATTTACACAGAATACATGAAATAACAGCAAGATTCATGTTCTGTTCCTTATTTGTAAGGTATTTCATTAAAAAGAATCTGAAGTTCATAAATAAAATAGTAATATCACTTATTTCCAGATACTAGTTCCAGCTTGTTGATTTTAATAGACAAGTATAACACTTCAAATGTGGAAACACAGTGGGTAATATTTATATGAAATCTCCAAGAACCGTAGTATTTTGCTCATGTGGAATATCATGGCATTTTGCCTGGATCAAGTAACCAGTAGATTAGCACATTAACACTTTTAAGAAACATGCGTGTAATCCACTCTGAATGTGGTCTTTGACTCCTGGTAGGAATACCTAATGATTTTCAAATTGGCACGTTACTTTATAAAGCAAGTCAAATAAACAGGAATTGCAGAGCAGCTTTGGTTGGGGTGGATGGCATAAGCGCACACATGTTATCAACAAAGGAGACAGGATCAGCTCTACAGCCACAGAAGGATTTGTAGTATCTACAGAGATGCAGGAGCTTTAGGGCTTTATTGCTCCATGTGAGTGGGTAAGTGAATACAACATTCACAGTCACCAGTTCGAGGTGGCAGAGTAATGACAGACCTCTAAGGCTGACCAAAACCCCCAAAGTCTGCAAAAACCATCACCATTGCCAATTATGAAGGTCCCACTCCAGTCTGCAGCTAGAGGAATATGTCCACAAGACAGACAACCATGTCCAGGCTGCCACAGGCTCCATTCCTAACCAGGAATTAAGGAGAAGAGCAAGAGGCACAAGAGTTGTCAGTCCTCTTTTACTTGGCCAAGGATGTGTGCCTTCAAAGATGTACTCCAACACAGACTCTTCACGTGGTTTTGGTCACACTGCCAGTTCCCTGCACTGCTTTTCCCACTTCCCACAGAGAAAAAAAATCCATCCTTCCCTTCATGGGAACTGCTGCTGACTGCAGTGGTGTGCTCGTGGTGATGAACTGCTCCACATGCACAAAGTCCTGGTTGTGTGGAATGCACATGCAGGCTCGGTGGTAGGGTAGCTCAGGGCTCTGGCTATTTTAACAGCCATATAGAAGGGAAAAAACCTTCAATTTCCAGGGTGCTTTCAGTGTGCTGTAGCAACTGAGTTCAACTTCTGAGGCAGGAGACAGCAGGGAAAACCCAACAGCCTCCCTCCCACGAAAGAAGCAGCGGAGTCCAGGCTGCATGCCAAGGAATCCTATCTCTAACCTTATAAAAAACTCACCAGGGCCACCTCAAAAACAATAGTGAAGTCACGCTTGGCTGCAGTTGGTTATGGTTTGAGAGCAAGACCACAAACAGGTCTCCCAGAACTATTGTGGCTGGCTCCATTTCCTGCTAACTCAATTCATCACACTTGTTCTCTCCTTCCTGGAGACAACTTTTATAGCCCCATTAATGTACTTACAGAGTGTCCCTGCTTTTCTCAAGACCAGATATGGCTGCCCAAGGTCATAGTAATTAAGGCTGTTCTTTGGAAGTGACTACATAGAAGTTAATGGTACAAATCAAGAGATTGTTCACAAAGGTTAAGTTTGGGATCTCACCCTTCATCCTGCTGAGGGCTGATGCTCTTCTTGCTTCTGCACTAGAGAATCAGGAATAAGCACAGAGTTTCTGGTTCTCTAAATAGAAGGTAAAGTATCCTTGCTAGATCATGTACCCAAGATTTAAAAAAAAACCCTATGGTTTCAACTTTGGTTAAAATAACCTGGCTAAGTCCCAACATGGATATTTGTGAAATGAAAGAATTTTAGAAAAGGAAATTCTGGGATTTGAAAAAGAGCGAGAGAATTGTTGTCATGGAAAGAGTCAAATCAAATTATCTTTTAAAGCTAAAAAACAAATCAAAAATCTGTTAAATCTGTTCCCACCTCTTCTTTAGTTGCCTGGATGCAGAAAGGATTTTTCCTCTGCATTGAAGTCATCTGTTGAAAAAAATATAGTGGGAAATATTAAAATGTTAATCATGAAGAACTTGGAAAGCTCATTTAGAAAGCAGCTCAGATGTCAATGAGCATCAGTTGCTGTGAACCAAGCACACACTGAGTACACTATTAACATCTTGTCAAAACTCTTGGGTATACAACATCAACAAAGCAGAAACAGCTCTGAGTAAAGTTCCAGTGTCAGGACAGGATGAGGTTTGGTGGACTATTAAAAACCCAAACCAACCTCCCTCTACTTAAGCTCACACAAAAGCCCAGATTTTTGGAACATCACACTGGAGTCAGGCCTTCCCCTCCCCACTGACAGCTGAAGCTATTTTTGAATTTGGGTTAGATTTAGTGACTAGGCTCCAGCCAAAAAATTTAGGGGGGGTGTGGGGAAATCATTGGAAAAAGTCATAAGACTTTGCCTATTTCAGAAACAAAAGGTTTCCATTTTGTGGGCTGGGTTCACAAGAGGATTTGGGAGCTGACCACTTTCAGATGTGCATGCTGCAGAGGGGTGATTACACACCTACAGCTCCCAGCTCTGGCACCTCAGGAATGGGGATCAGGGAATGCCATCCTTGTGTTTTTATATCAGCATCCTCCACAGAGGCAGCCAGATCTGTAGGGAAGTGCTTGAGTAGGCAACTTAGAGCAGCATGCAGAAACTGATTATGCTTGAGCCTTGTTTAGGGTAGCAGAGCTGCCTTCACATGAGGCCTTTCTCAATTTACTTAAAAATTGACTTCTAAACAGAATATAGCCAATGTTTGCAGTAATAAAAGGTGGGGGGGACAAGGATTTGCTTTGCTGGAGTGCATAGGGATCCCCACTTCCAAGGGCAGAAAGGATGTAATTTGGTCTCTCCTAAAGTCGTGTGTTTTTTAATCCATTCTTTTAGAGCAAAGCAAGTACTTCTGCAGAGTGTCCTGTGGAGGCTTTAACCTTTTCCCTCCCTTCAGAGACTTCTTTTTAAGTTCTTTCATTCAGAAAATGTGGATGTTTGGGCTTGCTTAGTCAAACAGCAGCAAGTGAGGAAGCACCAGGAGAACCTTAACATAAAGCTGCCTTTTATCCACACACTTAAACAGTCTTCACTACATAGCAACTGAGTTTCTTGCAGTCATTGCTAGATTTCATCCTCACAAGACTGTTTATTAGATAAATATGTTTTCTGCTTTTATCAATGCCAGACAGAAGCAGTAGGTGGGGGGAGTGTCTTGGCAAAGGTCATGGAGGACAATCCCAGTCGCATGATGGGGGAATCTGGGTTTTCCAGGTCGCACCAGCTCCTAGGACATCTCTCTTCCTTCAGATAGCCACTGGGGAGGAAACAAGGTCAGCAGCAGTCATGAAGAAAAGATCTGAGCATAGCAAAACCTGGGGCTGACCGAGGAGAGAATAAAGCAGAAAGCAATGTGTTTATTTGAATGCCAAGGTTGTTTAACAGTGCTGCATCTCCACATGCACGGAGGTTTCCTCACTGCTCTTAAAGGGCAGCTTGACTGCGAAATGCGACTGCAAATTTGGCACTTTCGCCAGAAGGTCCCTGTGAAGAAGTCAGAAGCTGGAAGAGAACAATTCCCATTTTGATGGGAAAGTGTTGCTCTTCAGTCATAGAACACTAAATAAATCACTGAAATTTATTTAAAAAAAAAAAAAAAGCTAAAAAGGGCTAAAAAGCCCAGTCAGCTTATGTCTTACCTTCTCACACAGCCCTTTGTGCACAAACCATCTTACCTTTCCCTCCAGCATGCATCTCTTCCCTGACTTCCATCTAACCATGGCCACGAAGCCAACACTTTCTGCCTGGTGGGGTCGGTGACCCTCTTCAGCAGCCCCCACTGCCATGCTAATGCCACAGATAACAGCCAGCTGACAGGCAAGAAAGTTCCCCTGTCTCTGAACACATTTGGGTGGTCATGGAGCTGGGGCATGGAGGCCACAGAGCAAGGAGGAACCCCTTGCCTCCACAATACTAAGACAATACCTTATAGTAGGCTTCCAGGCTGATGGGAAAGTGTGTTTTTCAGTTATGAACTCTGCCAGATAACCTTAAAAACTATTGAGATGCAAGAAAGCTTTGGTCCTACAAAGCCTTAGAAAAGTTGGTTCCCTCTCACACATGAGATGACATGAGGCACAGGTTCAGAACACCACAGGATCACACCCCAAGAAGGACAGTGAGCACCTTCTGGGCCTTGTCTGTCATATTTGTATGAAGTATTTGGGTTTTCCACTGGTAAACAGAAGGAGTAAAACCAAACAAGGATCCACCAGCTAAGGACATGTAACTACATAGCATGTGTTCTCCAGGGCTGTTCAGAGGCAGCTTTTCCAGATTTCTTGTGCTATTTCAATACCTCTGCTCAGGCTCATTTTCCTGCCAAAGTGTTACATTCAAACAAAAGCTCCTTTAAACCCCACAAGCTTAAAATTAGGTCATGCATGTGCCAGAAATAATTTTGAAATATCCTCATTACCTTCTGATTCTTCCCAGAGTATTTTACTATTTGTTTGGGACAGAGGGAATGGAGCTGCACTATTTTTTCTCCCAACACCATCTGCATAGAAGCTTCAGAGAAGCTGTGCATTTTGAAAGCCTAAAGCCTGTTTCAGTGTCTCAAATAATATAAATTTTTCAAACAAATCCTTCTCAGTCCAATAGAGATTCTATTGCTGATTTTTTTTTTTATTTTTTTTTTTTTATTTCGCCCAGGACAAAGCAATAGGCAACCTGAAAGCTGCATACAGCAAGAAAAGCTGTTTTAATGATGTGTGTATCTAATGCATGCCTTCCTGGTCAGTCTCCTCTTTCCCTGCTTAGCAGAGGGAGCTGAGCTGACTTTTGGGTTGATTCTTGATTACAGTGTTTTACTGCTTAATTGTAACCACTTTAACTTCAGATTTGCTGTAAGCAAAAATAAGCATCAGTTAACTATTACGTATTTGCAAAAAGATTACAGAGTTAAAAAGCCTTAATTCAATATCCATCTTCAGAGGTTTATAACTGAATCCATACTTGAATTTAAATACCAAATAATCTGCTGATTATTATGCATACTTTTCATTCAGTGTAACAAAAACATGATGTCGCAGTCATGCTGTGAGCTCTGTAGCTAGGTTTCCTTGTTTATATTAACAGCTGTAAACACAGTCTAACTCAGCCTTGATTTAAACACAGATTTCCCATACTTTCAAGAATTCACCACGTTGTGAAAGCTACAATTTCAGAACTTTTCTCACGTGCATATTGATTATGCCCAGGAACAGCCTGCAATGCTGCACATGCACTTGCAATGACCCATTTTAGAGACTATATTAAAAGGGCCAGTATTTAATTCAAAAGTAAAACCAGCTTTGTGAATGTTTGTGTATAAACTTGTTCTGAATGTTCAGAATGTTCTGAATACAGCCTGCAACCTTCTGCATAAGGTACGTTCACTTTACTGGGTCAAGGTTCTACATGTTCATTCCGTCATTTAAAAATACAGGTTGTAAAAACCTCCTAAGGCCACTTAAATCTGTGCAAAAAATTTCCTTCAGTCAGAAATGGATTTCAGTGCAAAGTTTTATATTCCTATTTCGTAATAACAGTGCTGAAGAAGCTTAGCTTTTGGAAAGTGACACTGCCTGGATAAAGGAGCTCTCTTGAGCTGTTTTCTTCAAGAGTGTGGTGAGAAGCAAGCTCCATTTAAGCAGAAAGTTGGGTGAAGCAAACAAAACCTGATAGGAACATTTTGTAATATTTCTGCCTTAAGAGGGGCAGCAGCATGTCATTCTAATGGGTTCCCCTGACACAGATTAGGTCTCCCAGTCTGTGAATGCTGAGCAAAGTCAAGCAGCAAGGCAAAGCAATCTTGAGGGCCAGGCTGGTGGGCATCCATCCCTGCAGGAGGAAAACCTCTCAGTCCTACAGAGCTGCTATTGCAATTTACCAACACAAGGTCTTCCATCCACTGTGTCTTGCATACAGAGAGAAAGTAAGGGAGAAGGAGGGGATTTTGTCTGATATTGCAGGGTCCATCAACCCTATCAGAAAAGCTTTTGGAATCACATTGCTCTACCATGACCTAGGGATGTTCCTGGGAAAGTTGATGCCATGTCTTCACCACTCCACCACTGTTGACCAAATTTCCCAGTTACACCTCTCCTCCCAGGAATCTGTGCCTGGAAAACCTGATTTAGACCATCACAGACCATCTGCAACTTTGTCACAGTGCATGTGGTCCAGGGAAATACATCTCTGGACCAGGAGGGCCAAAGTGCAAGACTGATCTCATGACCCCACTCATCCATGACCAGTGGTGAAGCCTCAGACTCCCCTTCAGATCCTGTACTCACACAGAGGTGAGCACAACACTGACCAGCCACATGCCACCAGCTTTGCTCCTCCTAAGCACGAAGGGCAGGCTCAGGGGTCCAAGCTGTAGCTAGGCTGGGCCCAAAGATAAGTGCACAACTTAGAACCCAAGCACTTTGGTCTGCTCTGGGGCCAGTTCTCTGTTAGGATGCTCCCCAGAGTTTTACTGCATTTCTCACTGTCTCTTCCAGGCAGTGAGGGCTGCTGGAGAAGCACACAGAATGACTCATATAGAACTCCAGAACTTCTCATAGAGAACTCTGGATCCACTCCTTTGTAGAGTAGGACAGGTTAAGCAACCTCCTACTTCAGTATTTAGGTCTCATGCTAAATACTGTCTCTTGTACCCCCTTCCTTTCAATGATATGAAGTACACTTGTCCAAAACTTTATTTTTCCCCCTTTGAAGTCACATATGAATGAGATGTGTCAAGTGCCTAGTCTAGCCATTTGTGGTGATGCTAAAATACAGCCTGGATTTTGAAAGGATACAAAAGGAGTTTAGCTAGGCCATTCCACATTATCCTCTGCAAGTTATTTTTACATGTCTGAGATCTCATTCAATTTGCTTGGCTTCTCAGAGGACAATTAAAAACAATATGTAGCAGATGGGAGAAGTAAGACAAACAGAGGTTAAATGACTTGCCTGAGGCTGGTAGAGTCTAGCAGAATGGGCGACAGGAGTCTTGGATATTAATTAGTTAATATTTGTACAATGCTAAGAAAATATATAGCCCTATATAAGTATTATTGTAAGGTGGCCCCTGCAGTTTGGAGAAGCAGAGGGCAACAGTGCACAGGCGAATGCAAATATTCTTTCTTGTTTTGTGGCATTTCGGTCATCATGGGGTCTGGGAGGAACAGAGCATTCCCAGGACATGTGAGAGAGGGAATGAGAGAGCCCAGGGAAAGAGATCCCACTCAAGGAATGCTGTTGTGCACCCCCAGGCTGCTCTATCCACGCATCAAGTCCAGGATCAGCTGTTTGTGCTTTCCACTGAGGCCAGTAAATCTGTACAATCAAATCGGGCTACATGGGCAGCTGCCTTCAGCAGAAACCTTGGAACTGAATTTGAGATCTTTGGGGGTGTTTACAGCATTAAGAGGTGCAAATCTCTCTGAAGTGCCACGGGACCCACATGCCACACTGCTCTGTGCTCTGCTGAAATCCCAGGAGGAAGGTCAGGCTCATCTGTATTAAAGAATGATCTATGGGAAAGGAGGAAAGGGTCACAGTGTCAGATTTCTCCTTTTTTTTCCCACCTCTCTGGGGCATTCATCCTGCTCCCATGACTTCAGATCTGATTTCCTCAGATGCATTTTTCAGTCCAGCTTCCCTTCACACCATCACACATCCCAGCCTCCTGCTCTGAGCCTGCTCCAGATTCCAGTATCAGCCTGAATGAAACATGCATCAGATTTTCTCCAGGACAGCTCTCAATCTCCAGTGTTTTTAACATGATTTTGCTGTGCAATTTCAAGAGTGGGGAGAATTTTTGGCCATTTCCCTTTTTTCTCTTGGCTAGAATACAAGAACATTAGCTAAGCTGTGATGTGCTTTCCTCTGCAATTTTTAAATCATTCAGACTTCCCGTGTAGTCTACTAAAATTTTCATCCAGTTTTCATCACCTCATATCTTCATTATCTGAACTTGCGATTTCTTTTCAGTTTTTCTCAGACTTGACCGAAACGCAAAATTTCCAGCTGAAAATTCCAATGTTCATTCTCATCCAATACAGGATAAATGGCTCAAATTTTAAAAGCTCCTCCTCAGAAACACTAACATTTGAAGTTTTACATATTTAGGCTAAACTTTCCACCATTTCTAGTTGCTAAATTCCAAATGTTGAATTTTTTTTTATTTACTTGGCAGGCTTTATTCAGAGTAGAATCAATGTCAGGCTGCCTTACCTTTCCCTTGTGGATTCTGCTTGCTCTGAGTCAAAATCCATAGGAAAATACACTTAAGTGTCATGTGGTCTTTACAGCCCCTATGGCATGGTACAGGGGGAAGAGCCTGTAGTGTGCATTGAGAAATAAATCTGGTATAGCAAAGGACCTCACCCAGAAAGGAACAGAGAGCAGAGCCTCGTGGCTGCCCTACAGCTCCCACCAAGCCCCAAAAGGATGCTCACTTCTCTACCATGCAACCTGGTGTGCTGATTGCAGATCACACAATGGGAGATATGTGTCCCACATCCCATTTTTTCCCCTAAGTGATACATCATGCTTTTATCTGATTTTTTTTTTAATGAAATGGTGTGCATCATTCTAATGAAAAAAAATCAATTTGGTCAAGCTAACTTCAAATTAAGCCTTTTCTTTTTGCTACAGAAAATGTCCTTTGCTGAGAAGCTGTGTCCTCAACTGTAAAATCATCCTGGTAAAAACATTCCATAACCTCCAGTACAGCTGAGAATCATTATTTTTGCTACTGCTCTAATCTGAGCAACCTGATGCCTATTCCATTTCTTTCTTTACTGCCAAACCCTCTTCCCCATCAAACCCTTAAATTGTCTCTCTTGTCCCTCATGTCACCCACTGCAGCCTTCCTTGTGCCAGGCAATCTCCTTATGATTCCCCAACCCAAACCCACCTGCAAAGCCATCCAAAACTCTATTCCTGGCTGAAAAACCTTTATGTTATATAGTGGCAATTAAAGCAAAACAGAAAGTTACTGCTGTCAAGAGGGTTGTCAACAGTTTCAGCCAGTGTTCTGAAATGACTGGAGAAAAATAAGTAACAAAACATAAATACATTTTTACTCTATTCTTAACAATATTTAAAATGTTCAACATCATTTTTGATTGCCAAAAATTGATGGACTGTTCTGCAGAGTGTTTTAAAAGCATTAAGTACGCGGTTGAGTTTGTGGTTTGAAAAATTTTGGAGCTTTTCTTCATCAGAATTGTGATTTCCAATAAGAAATATAAAAATAATTTGACATGGAAGCCAATAAAAACATAAACATAAAAATAAAATCTACAAAATACAGTCCTTTCAGCCAGGTCTGTTCTCTTTTTCCAAATCTCATGTCAAAACTTTGCTTCAACAGCTACAAGAAATTGGCAAATTAACAAATACCAAGGCAAGCCAGGAAGCAGTGCTTCTAAATGACTCTGAAGTATCACATTCTGGTCATAATTAATGAACATGGACCAAAAAACCCACATTGTAGAGACCCTCCAAAGTCACCCCCACGCCTTCTTTTAATTTCTTACAGGCATACGCTGTATTTTTGTCATGTATGTAACCTTGGGTCCTCTGGATTCCAAAAACTCCTGGTGAAACACCTTCTTTACAACAGTGCTCTCCATGTTTGGCAGGTTGTATCTGACCTGCAATCAAGGAGCATCATGCTTGGATTTCAGGAAGCTCAAGATTGGTGGCTGCAGTTGGGCTTGGTTCTGTGCTGGGCTGCACGTGCCCAAGAAATGCCAAGTACCCTCAAATCCATTAACTTCAGTGGGAATTAGAGAGCTCAGCTGTGTTTAATACTCTGCAGGGTCAGGCTCTGAAAACTGTATTAGCATTCTGAGTCCCCAGTAGGACAAAATTCAGCAAAGCATTTGGATTGAGATTTAACTGTAAACATGTGAACACTCCCCCTGATTTCAATATGACTATTCTCATGCCTAAAGTTAAGCATATGCCTAAGCTATGTGCTGATTTTGAGCCAAAAACTACTGTTTTCAAGGGCTACACAAGTTCACAATAGGCAAACTGCTGGTCTATAACATTAGTTGCATAATCTAGTTTTTCCTGTTTCATAAAGGCTAACACAAGACTGTCTTTTTAAAATGAAGCAGCTACACTGAAGAAGATGGGGCATTCTGGTGAAACACTGTGTACTTCTCTAAAGTTACTAATCTACTATTATTATTATTGTTATTATTACTGTTATTCCTATGTGAATGCAGGAAAAGCACCTATCCCAGACTCAGAATTCTTGCTGCTCCTGAAAGAATATAAGCCATACAGCAAAGAATAACAAACTCTCTCTACATGACAGCAAACATCAGTCAAGTGACAGACAAAAATATCCCACTGTCCCCAGAGATCCTCAGAGTCTTGTACATCTGAACCCTTCCAGGGGCACTAAAAACCAGAAGCATCTTATGGTGCATTCTGAATGTCCCCACTTTTCACCACTCCAGGGGCCAAGGAAGTCTGTGGGATCCTGAAGAAGGATGGGCTGGCATCTCTCCTTTTTTGAAATGGGAGGGAGATTCTCCCTTGAAATGGTGCTGGCCCTCAGGAGACAGCATCTTGGCTAGCTCATGGCAAGGGACAGATGTGGCTCTCAAGCAAATTCCTTCACCCGGAGAAGCATCAGGGGATGTGGAGCCTGCTGTGATGGCTCTTCTCCTCTGAAAGCAAAATGCTCCTTCCTCTGGGAGGACACTGGGGCTCAGAAGCCAAGGGACAGAGGGGCTTCCCAGGGAATCTGTTAGGGCACAGAAAAGAAGCATAACTGTGCATCACTCTGCATTTTGGGATCCATTAAGGCTCTTACTATACCCTGCAAAGTGGAAGGACACAAAACAAACCAACTCCCCACTCAGAGGCCAGTAGAAAGGGAAGAGCTTTTGGGGCTCATTTTTCACCCAGACACCTTAAGTGTGTGCAGCTCATGGCACTGGAGCCATGTTCTCAGAAGCCATAGGAAGCCCCACAGAGGAGGAAAAAGCAGAGTATGGTTCTCACTCCTCCACTGTGCAAACTGGGGCCAAGCCAGGAACTGCTGATGCACCTCCAGGCCAGCTCCAGAGGTCCATGCTGAGGCTGCCTCCCCTGGACTTGAATCTTTTCCCCTCTAGCAGCAGGTTGCCACTCCGGCTTGTTATATCAAACTCTGGCTTTTCCATAACTCCACAACCTATGAGCCTTACAGTGCAATTAACTGGCTGCTGCAAAGGCACCCTAAAGGCAGAACAAGGACACATTTAAGATGGGACATCTTAAATGGGCATGTGGGCATAAGCCTGCTATTCTCAGTCTGCATCTCCCTTTTTTGACACATTTCACAATCATTTCATCACACAGTTTTTGGTACATGTGCAGCTACTGGACTGACAAGATATCTGAGTGTTCAATTTGTCTCACAGAGATGTTTCCTGAGCACCTCCACATCCCGACTGTGTGTGCCCAGTCCAGCCTGGGTGGTGCAGCAGAGAGCGGCTGTACTGGCTGCTGCGGGGTGGCCGTGCCTGAGAGCACACTGTCCCAGCTGCCAGGGGCAATCACCGGGCTGACGAGATTCACGGCATTCTCCTGTGCTGACAGAAAGGTAGCGCTGGGGAAGGTTCTGGACACTCACCCCAAAGCTGTGGAAACAGAAGAGCAACAAACGGAGCCAGCACTTTTACATTTTGTAAATAAGTGCTGGTGCCTTCATTTTGCTCCAACAAAACTGGACCTTCCAAAGACTCGCATTCTCTTTGCCGCTCTTGCGCGGGCACCCGCCGTGGGATTTTCCCCCGACAGCTGTAGCCAAGGGCTGCCGGGCCGAACACCCACCCCGCTCCGCACACCCACCCTGCTCCGCACACCCACCCCGCTCCGCACACCCATCCTGCTCCTCACACCCACCCTGTTCCTCACACCCATCCTGCTCCTCACACCCATCCTGCTCCTCACACCCACCCCGCTCCGCACACCCATCCTGTTCCTCATACCCATCCTGCTCCGCACACCCATCCTGCTCCTCACACCCACCCTGTTCCTCACACCCATCCTGCTCCGCACACCCACCCCGCTCCGCACACCCACCCCTCTCTGCACACCCACCCCGCTCTGCACACCCATCCTGCTCCTCATATCCACCCCGCTCCTCACATCCACCCCGCTCCGCACACCCACCCTGTTCCTCACACCCATCCTGCTCCTCACACCCATCCTGCTCCTCACACCCATCCTGCTCCTCACATCCATCCGGCTCCGCACAACCACCCCGCTCTGCACACCCATCCCGTCCCTCACACCCGCTCTGCACACTCATCCTGCTCCGCACACCCACCTTACTCCTGACACCCATCCTGCTCCGCACACCCATCCCGCTCCGCACACCCATCCTGCTCCTCCCATCCATCCCGCTCCGCACACCCACCCCGCTCCGCACATCCATCCCGTTCCTCACACCCATCCCGCTCCGCACACCCGCCCCAGCCCGCTCCGCTCCGTCCCGTCCCGGCGCAGCTTCCCCCAGCGCCGCCCCTTGTGCTGCCACCTCCTGGGCGCCGGGGCTCGGGCGGCGGGGCCGCGCTCCCGCTCCCATTCCCTCTCCTGTTCCCGTTCCCGCTCCCGCTCCCATTCCTTCTCCTGTTCCCACTCCCACTCTCGCTCCCATTCCCTCTCCCGTTCCCATTCTCCTCCCGCTCCCATTCCCTCTGCCGTTCCCATTCTCGCTCCCGCTCCCATTTCCTCTCCCACTCCCACTCCCGGCCGTGGGTGACCACTTGTGGGCGTGGGCGGTGGAGCTGCGGTTGCGCGCCCGTCCCCTCCTCCGTCCTGTTCCGTTCCGTTCCATCCCTTCCCGTCCCGTCCCGCTCCTCCGTCCCGTCCCGTCCCGTCCCGAGCCGCCCTGCTGGCCAGCGGGAGCGATCTCTGCCGTGGATGCGGTGTTGACATGAAACGCCCCAACAGCGTCCTGCTTTCCCGCCAGTGTTTTTTGACGTTCAGGCGTCCTGGGGGGAAGACCCCAAAGCCCATTAATCACTTCAGGATGTCTGAGACGTGGGCAATAACACTGCGGAGAATTCAGGCCCTCTGACACTCCAGTGCAGTATCTGAGCATTTAACAATAACAGTCAACACTGCTGATGCCTGTGAAAATACAGATGTAAGCCAGCTGTCTGTCAGGGTGAAAAATGTGTTTGTCTTTTCGTTTTAACGTGTCATTTCCCTCTTGGACATTTGCTGTGTTGCTGCCAGGATATCACGTGCTTCCAGCACAAACTCTATCCTGGGAAGACAAACCATGTTCACATGGAGGGGGGCTGTCACTGTGCTGTTTCTGCAACGTTTTTTCTTCATCTGAAGATGAGCAAAATATATCTGACCTAATTCCTTAATTTTTATTATTGTTGATGTAATTGCCAATATCTGTTTCTAGCCAAAGGTAATTGCAGATTTATCCACAAAAGGGTCATAGGAGGGGTGAAAGAGTGTGTGTGCTGGAGGTGTCAATATTGAGATTAATAAGAGGCAATGGAAGTAAATATATATCATGATCAAAAATTAATAGGCATAGAGTATACTTATGGTGGGATGACTGAAAGGGGGCAGGTTTGGATCACATATTAGGAAGAAATCATTTACTGAGATGGAGACGAGACACTGGAACAAAGGGACCAGAAAACTTGTGGATGCCCCATCCTTGAAAGTGTTCAAGGCCAGGTTGGATTTGGCTCTGAGAAACCTGGTCTAGTATGTTCTTGCCCATGGCAGAGAGGCTGAAACGAGGTGATCTTTAAGGTCCCTTCCAACCCAAAACATTCTGGATTTCTGTGATAACTCAGGATTGGCATAGAACAAAAGTATGCAGATATTCATGAAGGACCAAAAAGGGGACTTCAAGGGCATGGATCTCAATATATTCAGAGAACAGATAAATATGTTCGTATGTAAAGACATCTTATGTAAAAAAAAGAGTTAAGGAAAACTGACTTTTTTATTTTTATGAGAAACAAATATTGCAGGTAGACTATTCCAAAGCAAGTGAAGAAGAAGCAATGATAATAAAATCAAATCGATTATACCACAAGCCCTTTCTTGACTTCAAACACTGGAATACACACAAGCAGTCGAAACAAAGCTAGATGGCTAAAGCCAAAAATAATTAGTGTGACAATAAAAAACTAAATCAGGAAGGCAAATGTACAAAATGAGTATGAGAAGTCACTCTGTAAGAGGCAAATCAAGAAAGTACTGAAGGGGAACTATTGGAGAGTGATCTTCTGAAGGCCAAAAGCTCTTTTGCTTCAGCCTTCATTGAAGCTAATTACTAAATTATAGTAATTAGATAGAGTGGCTTAAATAAATAGAGTGGCTTAAATACAGTACAGCAGACAGAAGATAAGATCTGCTAGAGTATGGGAAGAAGAAGCAAGGGAGTGCTTACAAAAATAAGAGCCTTTCAGATCAGCGACACCTCTACTCTAAAGCATCTGGCTAAAATGCTCTCAGAGTATTACTGGTTGCAAATATGCTGCAAGAACATGTAGAGTTCAGATGAGAATCAAGAGAAGCATGAAGGCTAAGAAACATTGCAGTCTTTAAAAGAGCAAAGCTGGAATCATAGCTGCCTCACACTGGATTGAACTGTCAGAACAGGACCAGAGCAAATTTTAAAAATCCAAAAGAACCCAAAAGTTAACAACGCAAGTAACAGCTACATGGATTTCTCCAGAATACACTGAATCAATTTAAATTATTTCCCTCTGACAATGTAACAGACCTCATAGATGGATAGAAGAGAATGAAGTATTGGTGTACTGTGATTTAACATGATTTTTGTCACTGTCACATAATCGAAGGACTGAGACATGGTCTAGAGGAAATCATTATTGAGTAAATGTTAGAAAGGGCAGAATAGTGCCCTCAGATAATAGTTAACCATTAACTTACTGTGAAAATGGTATTCTTTAAGAGTCTGTCATGAGCTTAGCAACATTTGCATACTCTTTAATGATCTGGATGTTGTGTATTGAAGGTTTCAATATACAGACTTCAAAAGCTTCAGGACAGAAGAAGAAAATTGGAGAAATTATCTGACAAAGAGATAGGATGTTTTTCACTTTAGATTCCTTCCTGCATGTTACACCTAGCCAGGAATAACCACCTGGACAAGTAAAGGATGGATGGATTTTCTGGGAAAGATCTTGTGCTTCTGGCAGATGATAACTGAGCACAGGTCAGCAACATCTTGTTGCTGCAAAAAAGGCAGAGTCAGGGGTGAGCTCCATGGCCAGGTATCTGCCCTCGAGGCAGAGGAACATGGCTCCTCTCAGCAGGGGCCAGGCTCTGGCTCAAACAGTGCACGTGGGTTTGGTGTGTCTGGGGCCACACAGCAATGGGCATGGAGGGAGATCTGGTGAGCTCAAAAACCATTCCTAAACTGTATAAAGCTTTTGGAGTAGATGTCAGGGAGGCAACTATTGCAGTCTGGATGGCTCTTTTTTATGTTTTAATGCAGTTCTGTGGTCACCCTGATAAGTACTTCTAGCCAAGAGGTTGTGGTGGTTTGTTGTTTTGTTTTTTTTTTAATCTAGAGAACAATTTAAGCAATGTTGGAGCAAGCAGAGGCAATCTATCAATCGGAGTGGATATGTTATCTGGAGACCTGCAGGTTGAAAAATAGATTTTGGTTTTGTTGTCTAACAGACCTGATTAACAGTGTAAATACATGTAAATATCTTTGACAAGGACAACTATCTCAGGTCTGTTTCAATTCATTTTATTTCAAGAAGGAGGCAATTCCCCCTGGAATCCAAATCATTTGGATCGCTTAGGCTCCATGACAACCTGTATGGAGGAAGTTGTGTTGGGGCAGCTGGCTGCTCTGTTTCATTTTTTAGAAGTCAGATGAAATTATCTTGACATTCCTGAAAGGAAAAACTTGCCAGAAGTTTCATGAGAGATTTTTCCTTTCAGTGAGAGTGAAATCTTTTTTAACATGCCGCATTGTCACACGAAAGGGAAATCTTGAATTTCCAGACATTTCTGCTGGTCAATTAACTCCTTCAAAACCTGCTTGCTCTATTAAAAAGAAAAAATAGCTTCAAAGTTTATAAGATTTACAACCTCTTCAAGGGTGGAGGCCTGGGACACAGACATAGCAGCTCAGAGGTCCAAACTTACTTGCTTACTTCCTTTGACTGCCACTGACACTTCAGTATCCTGGTGCTACAGTTGCCTTTGGAAATGTTTTTCTGATTTATTTTGTCTTACCTGTACAAGAAAACTAAGGCAGGTGTGAGACTCTAATTTTCAGAAACAGTAAAGGGAAAGTTATCATTTGTGTTCTCGTCCATCTGCTCTGCAGTGTTCATGGGACCTAAAGCAGAATTTCCACTCAGTTTCTGTGGTTTAATAATCATCAAATTCTCATACAGAGTCTGTGGCCTGAGCCAAGTTTCTCCATTAACCAGCCTGAAACATCTTTCATCCTGAGATGAAATAAGATCAGATTCATTAAGCCCTTCATTACCATAAGGAAAATATATAGATATTTATTGGGAAAAAAAAAGCCTTAAATTCCTTCATCCCAGATAATTTGTTCCTGCTAAATGTCACATGTTGCAAATGCCTGCAGTTCATAACGGTTTTATGAATCAGAGCTTGGGAAGGATGATTAATATAAAATGGGCTACGTGGCATGGACCAGGACACCAGAGAATGCTATGACAGGAAACTGTGCTGGGGATTTCAGCTTCTGATAATACTTTAGTAAATGCTAACGTGGAATCCACCTAAAAATCTGTAGAATAACACACCTCTTCAAGCAGAACTTTTCCCCAGTGACTTATTTGCTAAACACAAAGTGCCTTAGATTTTCAATGGTCGAGAATATTTTGAGTTTGACTAAGGCATAAAATAATAAAAGTTTCCTTTTTTCCCTTTATCCTTCATATTTTTTTCCTTTAACATTAGTCACAGGATAGATGAGGTGAAAAATGCAATTCAAAGTTTTATATTGTATTCGTACTCATTTTTTTTCCTGTAATATATCCAGAAAAGTTGCGTTTTAATATTCAGGTCATTTGAAGATTTTCTTTTTATCTTTATAGGAAATGGAATAGTCATACTGTGCTTTGCCTTTTACTCATAGATTTTTTTTTTGGCAGTGGTCCTCAGGACAAATCTTCTCTATCCTGAATCTGCTAAACTGGAGTTTTCTACAGTGCTATAGAGCAATGGTACTTCTTCACCATGGACCTTGTGCTAAGCACCGATCACAAACAGAACCAAAAAGACAGTCTAATTATCAAAAAATATTAAAAGAGAAAAATGTGCCTGACTCTTCCCCAGAAGCATGGGATATAGTACCAGAAGAAATTTGCTATGAATATTTTAATTGGTTATTAGATGGAAGAAGATTTCCTGAATATGAAGTTATCAACACACAACAGCCATTTCATGAATTTAAATGCACAAGGGTAAAATATTTGGGGATGATACTTTATCAATTTCAACCTGCCAAAGAGTTGGGCTAGACCCTTAAGATAATTTTTTTTTTCCTAAACAGATCTTTTTTATTCTAACATATTGTTTTCTTCTAAATAATGGCAAAGAGTAATTTCCAAAGAAGAAATGCCCACATATAGGTCATTGTATGTTTATTAAAAAGCATTATGGTCAGCTATCAATAATTTGGGAAACAAGTGATCTAAATCTACTTTTTTTAAGATATTCCTTTTCTTTTGTACCCATATCCAATGTAAATATTAATAAAATTATAGGTCATTCAAAATTTCCAGAAATCTTTAAAGAATTTTTGCAGTTGCTGCATTAAATAGGCATCCTGTCTTATATGGAAGAACAGCCCTGTGAAGTTGTCCCTGCTGTTCGATGACAGAATTCAGGTGCTCCAAAGCCAACCCATACACTTTCTCCACAGGCCTGGAAAGCTGCTCAGTCCTTCACTGGCCAGCTTAAAATGCTCTTTAGACTTTTAAGTAGTGGAAAAGTACAAGTTAAAAGTGGTCATACTTGCTGCTGTTTCATGGCAACAAAATTATTTCATGTTCAGGGCTGAAATTATGTCAGTGTTTGGCGGTAGAGTTGCAAAAGTACAATTGCTTATCATTGTTTGGAGGGAGAATGAAGATAAGGGGCCCCCATCTCTCCAGGGGACCTCAGTACTCACCCTTCCCACTCCTTAAAGAGAAACGAGTGTCATAGTGGGGAAAACTGAAATCCAGAGTCATCAACAGCCTTCCTTCCTTACAAAGCTGGAGCTCTGCAGAAGCAGCAACATTAACTCTCTATTGCACAGACCAGCAGCTTTCTGCAGGCTTCATGTTCCAAAGTATTCAGAAGCACTGAGTCAGGCTGGCCTCAGCAGAATGATTAATTACACAAAACCAGGCCATTTTCAACACTGGCAAAGCTTTGTTAGTGCTTGCTCAAGGAAGATGCTTTTGAAGAGTGGAAATATGCTCTCCCAGCTGGCCACCGGCAAGGGACTAAGCATTTATAGGGTCAGTACTTCTCCAGGTACTGCCTCTGTGACTTTAAGTAAGTCAGCTAAGGCTTGATTTGTTCAGCAGTGATGGCCAGGTTTCATTATATATCCATTAGCAAGAGGTATAAATGGCCAGCATGGCTGAAAATCAGGCAATTATCTCCTTGCGCCTCACCTTCCCCACACTAAAAGCAGCAGTGATATTTCCCCAAGCATGAATGGCTAAATTCACATGAATGGGGTGAAAAGGGCCATTTCAGTCCAGCATGGAGCTCTGTTCCTTTCCCTAGGGAAACAGCTGCACAGCAGCTCCTTACATTAGCTGCAGCCTCACAGACCTACATTATCAGCCCTCAACCCCGAGCTAGCAGCAGTATCCAAAAGCTCAGTATGGAGCAGCTCCAGGTCCTTCAGCAGTTTTACAGCTTGTGCTGTTTTATAGCTCCATGCTGCCTCAGGCAGGCTGTTACCTGTACCCAAGCAAGCAAATTAGAAGCTTTTGTGGCTTAGAATTTGTGGGTGACAGTACCACCCTGTCCTACTGCTTCAGTACAAACATGACCCGGGGAAAACAACTCCTCCCATCTCCCCCACCGCCCAGGTGACCTTGGGGCACAGGCCCTGCACGGCCATGCTCCCCTGCTGGCATCAGAGTCCACTGTGCTGTGGCAGGAGCGTGCTGGCAGCAGCAGAGGGTGTCACTGTCAGCTTGCAGTCACCCGCAGCTTTCCCAAGTAGCAGCATCATTCCGTGATGCCAAAGGCTGTAATTTGAACACTGCAAACTGCAGGGCCTCAGCTAGAAGGGAAACAGCGAAGCAGGAAGAATGACCATCTTTGTACAGATTATGAGAGATAGATTACAGTCAACTGGAAAAAAAAAAAATCACAGAGCAACAGAGAGGTGGCTGGAAACCTTGGAAAAAAACCCAATTCAACAGAACATCAGTATTTTGAGAATCCCAGCCAGGAAGCAGGACACAGATACCATGCAGTAAAGTGCTGCCAGACATGTTGGTTATTGATTTTTCTGAAGATCCCACCTGAACTGAATGTGTGGACTGAATCCCAATGAGAGTCCCAGATGGAGTAGGCAGTTGTGGAGGCAATGGACTTATTACTCTTTAGGACTCAAGGGACCAAGATAGGTTTTTACAAGCAGCTAAAACGAAGAAAGAGATCATATGGGAAGGTGCTAGGCTCCTATTGTTTCCGGACACAAGTCCTATAACCCAGGGCAAAAGGGAAGAATTAACTGTGGTTTAAAAAAAAAACAAAAGAAAAATATTTGAGATATAAAATGTGTCTGCATCAGTTTTTCTGGCTTGCCAAAATGTACAGTTCACACAGTGAGAAAACCAGCTTCTTTGGGGAGCAGAGGCAACAGGAGTTGCTGTCAAAATCATTGGAGACAAAGAAACTCTGCAACTGCTCTCTGCAATGTGCTGGGTCCCCACTGCTCCCCACAGCAGGGAACTGAATACTGGCGCCATGTGGGAGTAAGGGAAAAGCTTATTTCTTTTTCCTTTCTCTTTATTTTATGTCTTGTAGCCTGTGCTTCCATGCTAGTATCTGAGTGGTTAAAGTACCTGCAACTGCTGCCAGGAGTTTTAGGATAAGCACATCCAGTCCATCCCAGAACTGCATCTGGCTTTGGTATGTGTAGTGGGTGCAATTGCTGCACAAACACCATGCGTGTGCTAATCTATTTTGGCACTTTCATCCATGTCCTGACTGTGTTTAGTGCATAACAAAACAATGTCAGTAACATCAGAGCCCCCTGGCTTTTGCAGCAGGGGTGAGTCCAAGGGCCCAGAGAGTGTCTGCTTGCTACAGCCTAAAAATTAACCTTGAGTAATGTCAGCTTAAGTGCCCAGAAAGGTTTGGATTTCAGTCTCTGTCCTCTTCCCTGGAAACCTGGGGGTTTTCAAAGGGGAAAAGCAGAACTGCTGTCCCTCCCCAGGGTACTATACCTGTGGAGGAATAACCCCAAGTACCAGTACAGACTGAGGGCTGACCTGCTGGAGAGCAGCTCTGCTGAGAAGGACCTGGGAGTCTTGGTGGATGGCAAGTTAACCATGAGCTGGCAGTGTGTCCTTGTAGCCAGGAGGGCCAGTGGGACCCTGGGGTGCCCAGGAAGAGTGTGGCCAGCAGGTCAAGAGAGGTGATCCTCCCTCCTCCACTCGGCCCTGGTGAGCCCCCTCTGGAGTGCTGTGTCCAGTTCTGGACTCCTCTGTACAAGAAAGACAAGGAGCTACTGGAAAGGGCCCAGTGGAGGCCATAAAAATGATTAGGGATCTGGAACATCTCTCATGAAGAAAGCCTGAGGAAGTTGGGACTGTTTAGAGAGGAGAAGACTGAGAAGGGATCTCATCAAAATATAAATATCTCAAAGATGGGTGCCAAGAGGATGGTGCCAGACTCTTTTCAGTGGTGCCCAGTGAGAGGGTGAGGAGCAATGGCCATAATCTAAACCACAAGAAGTTCCACCCCTCAACTTTAGGAAGAATTTCTTTATGTTGATGTGTCACAGCCCTGGAACAGGCTGCCCAGAGAGATCATGGATCTTCTCTCTGGAAACATTCAAAACCTACCTGGACACATTCCTGCATAACCTGTGACCCTGCCTTGGCAGGGAGGTTAGGCTGCGTGATCTCCAGAGGTTTCTTCCAAACCTAATGATTCTGTAGTTCTGTGAGTTCCTCTGACTGTGAGGGAGCCTGAGGGCCACTGGTGGCTCTTTGCCCCTCAAAACCATGGCCTGTGCTCTTGGGGGAGATGAAATGCTAAGGAAAAGGCCTTTATGAAGCTGAATGGGTGGTAGGCAGAAGGCCACAGCAAAATCACACATGAACATCCTCTTCTCTGGCAGAAGCTCTCCTGGGCAAGGCAGATGGACCCTGAGGGAGCAGCACAGAGGTGCCAGGTGCTCCTGGTAGTGACTTTGCTGCTGACTGTGTGCAGCATCCCTCAAAGCCACCACGCCTGAGCTGTTGGCTGGACCCTCCGCACGTAAGCAGGACTGCTTCAGCTGCTTTTAATTTATGCATCTCCATCCCTCTCCTGGCATCTCTCCTTCCATGAACAAGCACGGCTTAAAGCCTGCCAAGAGGTTTGCCACCCCAGTAGCTGCTCCTTCTGAAAACATCCCAGGAACCACTAACCCTCCCTTACCCTTTCTCTCCTCTATACATCGTCCTTCTCCTCACAGCAAGAAACAGGCTGGAAAACCAGACTCATTTTTGATGCTGATTCCACAGGTGTTCCTGCCTGCCACAGTAGTGCTCCATCATTAGGGGCTGGACTCACACCCCTAGTTCATGTGAATACTTTCAAATGTGTAGAACCAAAATAGGAAGAGAGCCACTTGCTAATAATAGGCATTGAAATACACTGGCATTTGACTGCCCTCTGCTTAATCCTTTCATTTTCTTCCACAAATGAGATTTGTTGCTGTAGCCCAGATTGCAGAGCAGTAATGAGTGAGGAAGGAAGCTCCCACATGCAACGAGAGGCTTAGCCAGAAAATAAACAAACTAGTCAAATAAATAAAACACCATCCCACATTAGATGAAGTTGTACTGCCACCTCAGGTTTACCATCTGTTTCTACTTTGATTCCAGTGCTTCTTTCAACCATTTTGTCTGCTACTTATGAGTTCAGCTGGCGGCTGTTGTTTCTAAACACAGTGGGGCCCCAGGAGAACCACAGTGCCCCATTCTCCCAGTCCCAGATCCTGGGACATGATCTAGGAGAGAAAGAGAGAAAGAAGGAAGAAGATAATGAGAGGGGGAAAGAGCAAAAGATGAAAGAGAGAGAAAAAGAAAGAGAGAAGAGAGAAGAAAGAAAAAAAGAAGAAAGAGGAAAGAAAGAGGGATCCTTCCCACTTTCTTTTTCTTTTTAAAACAACTCTTCAGTTTGGAGGGATATTAAAAATAGAAGAGTGTTAGATTTGGCAATAAATTAATGTCCAGATGAAGGGAAAACAATTACAAATTGGAAACAGATTTATTCACACTCAGTGTATTAATGAAAACGTAAAAAAAAAGCTAAACTGGGTATACTGTGTGGAAAAAAATAATGGCCCAGCAGGTCTACTTTTTATTAACAACTCATCAGTAAGCAGGTTGTAATTCATAACAAAGAATTTACCCCAAGGAACACCACAGGACTGTGAGCTTTTTAGTTTCCTAAGAAAATACATATGTTGTTCCACTTGGTTTCCTTTCAATAAAACCCACCAGTTAGCACTTCATTTTCGAGCTGTTCTGACAAATCAGGTGAGTTAGCTTTGTAGAAAAAACAGAAGCCAACTTTTCAGCTGAGAATTTTAGGGAATTTTTTAATAACTTAAATAAATTTCCCAAACAGCAAGGAAGTATGATAAAAGGCTGTGAAATGAGTTTGTTTGGAACAGCTTGAAAGATTTTTTCTTTTAATTTGCTTCATTAATTTTTCCTGAGGAAATATTTAGGGATACATCCCTTACTGCTAAGGTATGTGTTTGAGACAAAAGGAATTTTTATGATTTTTGTTGTGTTTTTATAGTGTCTTGAAACCTGATTAAAGATACTGATGAAAACCTGCCCACTGGTTTGCAGCTATGTGCAAGGCCTGAAGGAGATTGAGGCGCCAAGAAATCGGTTTTGTGGAGGTCCCTTGAATACGATGGGTCTCTTATGACACAGAATCCTGTGTTGTTTCCTTCAGCTGCTCCTACCACCTACCTATAGAAAAGCCATCTTGAAGGAAGAAAATAATCAAGAAGGCAAGTAGGAAAACAGAGAGAATTATATCAAATGAAAAGAAAGAAAAAGGAACCGAGGTGCAAAATTGGTACAGATTTAAGTAAATCACTCAAGTTTAAATTGCTACAGTGCAGTGCTGGTCATGACATGCAGCATGTCCAGCCTGGGTTCAGTAACAGACCTGCCACAAGTGCCAAGGCCTCCCAGCTGCACCAGTTCTGTTATACCTGAACAGAATTCTCCATTCAGTCATTTTTCAGAAGGAAAAGAGCAGCTTTCATATATTTTGTCAGCCTTTCTGCATGGTTTGGGAGAGCAGAGTTCCAGTGCAAGGCTCCAAGAGACCACTGAGAGTTTTCCCATCAACTTATCAGTTCATATACACTGCTTATCAAACATCACTGAAGGATAGGGAACTACCTGCTCTATGATTTCCAAGCATTATACTGAAATATAATTTGAGATGCAGAGGAGACTGTGTTCCTAGTTATTTATTATTCTGGAGTTGATGAGAGAAGCACTGAAAAAACAAGGACTAGTAAGGAACACAGATCTTACATGTAAAGACTGCCTACAGCCAACAGCATATTTACACTGAGGAAATGCAACTGAAAATTCTAAACCTTCTCCAGAAGGAGATATAATTGGATTTGAGAGTCAGCTGTTTCTCTTGCATCTGCTGTGTCTCTGATGACCATCACTCCCCTGGGTGCAAAGTTCTCTGTGTAAGAGATGTGCAAAATTACCTGCTTCAGAAATAGTGAGATGTGGGAGTGTGCTGGCCCATGTGTCACTGCTATAACTATATATGTTCCAAAAGCCTGTACATCAAGTGACAAAAGTCTCCGTGACACACGTGTAGCTCACATGAATAAACCTAGGAAGGTTCTCAGGCCCAACTGTAACCTTTTAGCAGGACTGACTCTCCATATAGCTGTTTAAAGAAAATTTTAAGTGGTAAAGACTGTGTCTGGAGATAATACTAGAATTGTCTAAGGCAGTGTTCTTAGGTCTTTACCTCCAGACCCACTTTGCAGGATCCAGCTGCAGAGAAGGACCAGCCCATCTTGTCAAAAGCAACCTATTTTGTGACTGTTGGGCTGGAGCAGAACATGGACATTGACGTTTCCAAAGCACTTCATCTGAGAAATGCTGGTCAGGCAAGTGGTTAATGCTCAGAGACCTCTGCAGTGACCTACGAATGGAAACAACCAACTCCCTCTTCCATTTCAATAGAAACAGACCAAGGTATCCTCCATAATTAGAGACACTTTAAGTGCTTAAGGATGCAGCTCATAACTTGGAAAGTGTAGGCAGCTGAAGCATTTAGGCACATGAAATCACTGCAAGATTAAAATACTTATTGTGTTCATCCGCTTTCAGCCAATCTCCAATTTGTAATCTGTCCAGAAAAAAATGAGATCATATATCTGCTACTCAAATTATTTTGCTATCTGCCAAAGAATGCTTCTGGGAAGGGTTTTTCTTCCCAGCAGAAATGTAGGAAATAAGTTGGAAAACATTAATTCATATTAATAAAAAAGGCCTGTGAAGACAACAGCTGTTTGATCCTTAGATAAACTGTAGACAGTTTTCACTATTTAAGTCATCATGAGTGATGTACTATAGGCTTAGAGAGAAAAATGGAGCCAAGAAAAAGAGGAGAGAAAAGAAAAAATCTGGAGAAAATATTTACTTGCATACTTTTCCTAGGAAAACAGAAATGCAGCTAATGAAACAGGCTGGTTTAGATACTCCGTAGCACTCCCGGAGGGATCTGTGGGAGATGCTTTCCACCTACTCCTAAACTCGCTTCAGCAGTCGTGGCTGGGGTTCTGGGGTGAGACCCTCATGGGCAGGGGTTTGCAGAAAGCTGTATTTGAGGGACTGACAGTGCCTTTGGGGCTGGAGGATGGCGACGTGGCAGCCCCTGATGTTTGCCAGGGCAGCTGCTCAGCCGGGAATCCAGCTCATGGGGGACCCTGCCTGAGGGAGCCAGGAGCTGCAGGGAGCCAGCGGGGATGGCGTGTCCACATCCAAACAGAGCTACAGCATGAAGGGGAATCCAAAGCATGAATTAGTTTCCATTGTCCTGCCACCTGAGAGGGGCTGTTGGTGCCTTTCAAGGTGGGCAGTGCTCTTGGACAAACCTGCACAGCCTTTCCTCTGCTGCAGCATCTTTCCCTGTTCCAGAGCTACAGTCCTCAGTAGCTACAATTCAGATATAGGTGACTTTAAATCAGGAAGTATACTGAAAAAGAAAACAGAAACTAGCACATGGTTTCTGCTCTAGAGGCAAGCAGACATGTGTGTGACAATGAGGATGGACAAGGCTCTTGGCTGCTCTCCACTGTCCTTTGTCCAGGGAAGGGACCTTCTCCCTGGTGTGGAGTAGCCAGAGACAAAAGGGAGGAGACTTTCCCCAGGTCACAGCTAGGAAAGAAGGTGGCCCAGTGCTGTGGTTTCCTCCAGCCTAAGCTCCAGAAGGAATAGCTGGGCAGCAGAAAAGCTTGCTCACTCTCAGTCCTAACCTCTGCTTCTGCTGGTGAAATCAGTCTGGGTAATGTCTTTGTGGGTTTTTTACCTGATTGCTCTGGATTCCATATTGGCTGGATGTCTCATGCATCCTAAGTTTATATCAAATGCAAAAATTGCAGCTTTGGAGTTGTTTTTTCCTCATAATTAATATTTATTCCCTGAGGTCCCATGCAACTCCCTTTCCTGAGTGCTTGGCAGATGCTGGGGTTCACTGCAGATGCTCACACAGGGGTGGACCAGGTGATGTGAGGAAGCTTTGGGAGGCCTGTTGATAAGTGTTTGTCAGTGGAACAGACAGCTCACTGTGGCTCCCATTTACAAGCTTCTTAAACTAGCTTCTAAACTAGCTTTTAACAAAGAAAATGTGTCAAAGTACCAATAAAACTGCTCTAATAAGCCCTCCATAGCAAACTCCTAATTGAAGCTCATAAAGAGAGCTCTAAACAGTATTTAAAGTGCAAAGAAAACATATTGGTCCTCAATGCAAACAAGTAGATGTGGTGCTGATGCTTTTTATTTGACCAACATGAAAGCTGCAGAACACAAAAATGTAGGTGTGGGATGTGTGTGGTTAGAAATCTGATTATTGGACTTAGAGGCAGGTTTAAAACCTCTCCTTCAACAAACAGGGAGTTCAGCTCCAGCACATTCAGCCTGCCTAGAAACTTGAACAAATGCCTATTTCACTTGTACCCTTTCCCACACACATGGATGTACCTGCAAACGCAGGACAAAGGATGCATGCATTTTGTTGACTACTCACTGATTTACTTTTGTATTTCAACTACTGCAAATTATGCTTCACCTCTCCTTGCTCTTGTGCCACAGTTTAGGCTCTCAGTAACTGGAATTACTCTGCATCTCACTGAGGTCATGCCGTGACTCTTTGTGGCTCCTGCTGAAAGCATCTGGAGGGCTTCTAAACAGTCCACTTTGAGAGCTCCCCCATGAGTGGCAATGGTAAGCCTCCTCCAAATCTACAGGTTTTTATGCAGCCTAAGGAAAAGAAGCACACACAGATGTTAAAGAGGAGGGAGAGGGAAAGGAAAATATGTCTGAGAGTGGTGTCATTTGGGAGAGAACATAGCATTCATGGCAACCCATCTTGCCTCACTGCAACTCCTGCCCCATGAAGAAGCAAAATTAAAATACATTTTCCTCCTGGTTGTATATCCAGCTGTGAGCTCTACAGAATGATCTTCCCAACAAAAAGTTATTTCTTTGCTCTTCCAGTTGTTGCAGCTCTTGTTCCCACTGAAGGCAATAAGATTATGATGGCAGGGTTATCAAATGTCCTGCTGGACAGGACATAGCGCAAGGTGTGCAGGTCCCACTAAAGCACATCAGGGAGCTCCAGCCATGCCTACAGCTTGCATGGCCCTTGGCCTCCCTGGCTGGTAGTGGGAGGCAGACAGAGCAGCTGGGCAGCCACATGTGGAGGGGACTGGGGATGGGAGTCAGTCTGGGGGGGCAGGGAGAGTTAAAAATACCATGGGATGAAGTTTTGGGATCAAAGGAGAGGAAATAACAGACTTTGAAGATGAGGAAAGAGAGAAAGGAAGATTTAGAAGACACCGTTAAAGTCTTTGAACAAGCACTCAGACCTTGTACAGCACATTTGGGCTGCGAGGCCGATACACCTGGTGGTGGCATCTCCTGATCTCTGCCTTCCTCAAGCTCTTTTCAAGGAGGAGCTGCATTAAAATCCATTGTGCTGCTGATGAAACACTGTGGTTTTGCCTCAAGTAATTCACTGGTTTCCACAAAAACTAAAGGCATTTTTTATAGGCAAAAGCTGTCATTTCACTGTGCTAAGCTGTTTCTGCCATAAAAAAGGTGTGATTTCACTTCCTGCACATGTGTGAAAATTTAGGATGTGTTCCAGTATAAAAGAACATGTTGCCACATGAAAAGCTGTGTTTTTAACAGCATTTGCAAAATCTCACCCTTGACCAAATCTGTCAGTTCTCACAGAATCTTGAAGACCAGACCATGACTTGGTTTTCTGTGAGTGCATAGAAGTGTTAAAATACTGCAGTGATAGGAAAAACAAAGAAGATGGAAAAGAAGAAGAAAAATAAGAAGAAAACAGAATAATAAGAAGGAAAGGAAAGGAAAGGAAAGGAAAGGAAAGGAAAGGAAAGGAAAGGAAAGGAAAGGAAAGGAAAGGAAAGGAAAGGAAAGGAAAGGAAAGGAAAGGAAAGGAAAGGAAAGGAAAGGAAAGGAAAGGAAAGGAAAGGAAAGGAAAGGAAAGGAACACCATATATGCAGGGACTTGACACAATTTCAAGTGTGGAATTTACAAAGAATTTCAGTGGTATGAAGAGCATCTACCGCAGACAAGGCTGTTGTCCTGGAAGATCAAGATTCTCTTACCCTTCATTCAGCAGGAAATGGGAGCCTGGACACCTCGTGGGACTGTGGTATGCTAGAGAAGGAGGGGAGGACTCCTTCCCTGAGGCACTCTGCCCACCTAAGGGATGCTGCAGACTTCCTGTTACACCCAGAACCTGGAGGACAGAACAGCAGGTTCAAGTGGATGATGGAACACAAACAAATCTGAAAGTTTCCCTAAAATCAGTCACATACTTCTTGTGAGGGTGGACACAAAAGTCCCTCTGTGTACTGAGAATCCACAGACTGGGATGCATCATGTGGAATAAGGTTAAGAGAATAAATGGTTGATGAAAGCTCTCAGGCCATCAGCACATCCTATGAAATCATCATAGGACCAAAATAGTTTCTCATTTTCAGCTACAAGTCTAGAAATATTAAAACACAAAAGGCTGATAAAATTATTTGGCTACTGCAAACTGAACACTTCTGAAGCAGAGAATGGAATGCAGCTGTTTCTCCACATTGAGGGGGAAAAAAGTAAAATGGGAATTTTAGACATTTATTTACTTCAAAGTAGCCTTGTTCTCTGTGATACCCATGTTCTACATATGGCCTACAGTATATTCTTCAGTGTCTTGCTAATACTCAGATGTACTCAATAATGCTTTATAATGCTTCACTGGGAAGTTTAAGAAATTATTTTAAACCCTATCAAACAGCCAAGGCACTGCAATAGAATTCACCAAAATCAGCAAGAAATTCTCCTTTTCAGTTGCAATTGTGAGTCCTAATAAAAACTAAAGTCAATAGAGATCTTTGGATCAAGCTGTGAATCAGCTCTTCAAAACAGGTGCATAACAGTGAGTTAGTCTAGGGCTGAAGTCAATTAGACCCACTCAGACTTGGTCAATTAGTCATTCTTTTGATCTGTCAATCTATCAGAAAATAAAAAAAATCCTCATTTTTACTCAGTTCTTTAGCTGCAGGGAAGGGGGATCCTCTCTTAGTGTTGAAGCAGAAAAACTTGTCTGGATTTCTTTATCTTTTCTGTCTCACACATTCTTAGGCTTTCTGCAAGAGGACAGGTTTGCAGATGCTCAGATGGAATACTGAGGAGCAGGTTCCTGGAAGACACTGGGGGCAGAGCTTCAGGTTATTAAAGGAGAGTAATCTGATGCTAAAGCAGCATCAGCTGCATGTGGAATGGCATTGGGCTGGGCTCAGAGATGAGGCACCTAAATAAACTTTCACACACTGCAGCCAGTGAGCTCACATCCTCAGCAAACGCATGTGGGGAATGACCTGGGATGGGTCCAATAAAAAGCCCCCACAAAAAAACGTTGCATAAACAGGCTGGGCTTTATAATGGAAATGACACAGGGAAGAGCATGAGGAAGTGGGTCCAAGAAAAGGTGTAGAATTGCCCTAATGTGTTCCCGGGGGTTCATGTCTCCAGGTACAATCAAGAAAATCACCCCAGCCTCCCTCCCCATCACTCCCTTCCTGAAGCTGCCTGGCATGGCACTTTCCAGCTCCTCAGGGAAACTCTCTCTGCCAAAGTAAAAGTAATAAACTCCAACTTTGCATGTTGAATATTCATTATTTTTAACAAAGTTGTATTTATCTTGCAAGGTAAATAGTTGTATCCTATAAGTTAGTCTTATCCTCTGAGAGAATAAAGGAGTTATCCTGCTATTGTTAAACTAATGGAAGTGCCCAAGCAGAACTGCTATTTTAGACTAGCCAATTCTGCATGCTTAGAAAAAGCCTAAGACCTTTAATAGATAAAATCATCATAAATGTGTTTCCCAAAGTAGAGCTAAAGCAGATTCAAGGATTATTTATGGTAATGCACATAGAATTTTGCATTTGAACACAAAGTACAGTCTGCCTCACTGAAACTATTGGTAGAACTGTGGATTAATTTCCTGCACCTTGGCATAGGAATGTGTACTCAAAACCACACGGACCTGTAACTTCAGACCACAGCCATTCCTGTGGAGAACAAAGCACTGGATGTCTTGAGGGTGGCATCAATACAATAGTGAAGGCTTGAGCTGCTGGAGACAAGCCAAAGAACATAAATTGAGAAACATTTTACTGTCCAAATATGTTGGAACCTGTGTGCAGAGCTGACCCTTTCTAGGGTGATTTGAAAAGCACATGGCTTTAGATTATTTTGGTGGATTAGGTATTTCACTGAACTCTCTGTTTTAGCAGGTTCTAATTAAATTTCAAAGAATAAAATTCTACCATGCTTTTAAATATTTTAAATATTTGTGTATTGTGGGATAAATGAAACAACTCATAGAGTGAAAACTTGGTCCTACTGAAATCAGTAGGAGTTTTCCTTTTGGAAATTCGTGTTAACTTCTAGAACGGCAGAATTTCATCCTTGAGAAAATATCTCAATATATAAATACCTTGAGAAAATACCATTTTTCATCCTTGAAAAAATACGGTGTGACTTTTCTTCCTACTAAAGGACTCTGGAACTAAAAAAAAATGATACCTTTTTAGCAATAAATATATTTCATATGGGGTCCTTTAGAACTGAGGAGATAGAAGACACATCACATTACCACAAAAAGGTTTTCATATTTCTTCCCCATACAATTTGTTGTAGGAAAGCTGTCACACAGTATCTGTTGAGCCTGACCACCTCATCATTCAGTTTTTATCTCTGTGTGGACCCAACCCTGACAGACTCAATGTGTAATACAGATGACCCTAATAAACTGCAGTTAGTGTATCAATTTTTGGATAAGCAAGAGCTGGTATAGTTGCAGTGGGCTGGTTGCTAGTGCAAATGTGCATCCTTCAAACATTTTCTTGTGTTTCTTCACTGACAATGAATACCTTGTCATAAGCCAAACAGAAAGGAGAGGAGGGCACAGGCACAGGGAAGTGGTGAAACCACTTTGTGACAGCAAATTGGCCATGGCTCTGCTACCCCTCCCTCTGTGCCCCTGTGCCCTGCAGGATGTGGTGGGTGAAGGGGTGGCTGGCTGCCAGCTGAAATGGCCCCCTCGTCCTTTCCCCCATACTGTGGCAGTCACAGGGGCCAGCCTTGCCCAGGATAAAACATACCATCTTCCCTGCTGAGTCAGCAATCACTTGTGCCCTTGTGTGGTGGTGTTTGCAGGGTCCCAGGACGAGGGAAGAGATGAGAATCTTGACTCCATGTTTCAGAAGGCTGATTTATTATTTTATGATATATATTATATTAAAAGAAAATTATATATTAAAACTACACTAAAGAATAGAGAAAGGATTCATCAGAAGGCTAGTCAGGAAGGGAATGGAATGATAATAGAATCTTGTGACTGACCAGAGAGTTTGAGACAGCTGGGCTGTGATTGGCCATTAATTAAAAACAACCACATGAGACCAATCAAAGATGCACCTGTTGCATTCCACAGCAGCAGATCATTATTGTTTACATTTCATTTCTGAGGCCTCTCAGCTTCTCAGTCGAAAAATCCTGTCAAAAGGATTTTTCATAAAATATGTCCATGACACCCTTGTCACCTGCCCTTTACCACTCCAGAAAGAAATTTTCCAAGTCAGTTGTGATTTGCCAACAGATGAGAGGCCAGTGAGATTGTCTAAGGGCACTCTGCCCGAATTCATCGGCAGACATACTCCTTTATGTTAAAGAAGTCTTGTGTCTCCTGACTTGTGTGCCAAAAATGGGGCTGGTCAGTTATCTCTCTGGATAACTTTGGAATACTATCAGGAAAGTGCTGGGCCTCCTGTGATCTGACCTGATGCCACAGGACTTGACTGCACAATTCCCCCTGGCCTTGGTCAAACCCTTATGACTCTGCTGAGGTCAGGGAATCCACAGGCACATCTCTAGTGGTTCTAGGACCAGCTGTGTTGTTGACTCTGGCATGTTTTTATGTGCAAATGCACAGAAAGGCCAGAGCCACACAATAGCTTAAGTACACAACCATCCCATTATTTGATTCTGGAGGTCTGAGCCCAAAATTCATTCCCTGTGAACTGCACTTGACTGCCCATCCATCCCCTTAGAGACCATGAAGTCCATGTGTCCCAGTATTTCCTGCAGTTAAAATCCCTGGGCATCCAAGAGCCTGCTGCTAAAGGTAGTGGGAAATAAGAACAGTCCCAAATTTGTCCCCATCCATGAAAGATTTCTCACCCATCTGTGTTGGGGGATGCAGATATCCCCCCTAAAACTGTTGTATGACCAGAAGGCAGGAATGTTTCTCTCTAATGTGAGATGCTGGCAGGCAGAGTGTGTAGCACCTACACCAGAAGCCCACAAAGAGCTGCTAACTGGGCTGAGCAGCTGAACCTGCAGCTACTGAGTCTTCTCACCATGAGGGGCAGAAGTTGTCAAACTTCTCATCTGAAAACAGAAAGGCTATCTCCAGCACTGCTCCATGGAAAATGTAGTGTTGCATATTTCAATATTAAGCTGGAGCTTTTCAGTGACCCCAGAAAATTGAGTTGTGGTGGAAAAAAATTAGTTAAAAGCTGCAACAATTACTCAAAACCTGAGAGAAGGCAGATTGCTTTTTTCCTCTCTCTACTTCTACTACTCAAAATCCTAAATCGCTTATGAGCTTATAATATGTATAAACTCGTGGCAGATACAGCTGTTAGCACTATTAGGGCAGCTGCCACTTTGCAAATGTCCCTGTTTGCAGGAGTTAGTGCAGAAACATCTCCCCACCCCTGATCTTATAGTTGTCTTGGAAGGTGGAATTGAAATAAGAAAGCAGTCTACAACATTTGTAAAACAAATGTCTGTCTTTGCTGTTGCAAGCTGTAGTTCCACTGAGGGTTTTATCAATATATACATTTCCTAAAAGCTACCACACTGCACACTGACATTTCAGCATCAGCAGAAGTCTCTGCACAGAGTCAGTCTCAGAAGCAGCAGAAGTGGGAACTCGCTTTTGCCAGCCCCTGGGGAGGGAGCTGTTCCATGAATTTTGTACATATAGAAGTTGTTGATAAGCCCTCTTGCAACATCAATGCCTTTCCCATAGGCACTGGAGTAACCACTTCCTTTCTTCTAGTTTGCAGCTGCCTGTTTAACTCAAGACAGAGAGCAGAGATTAAGACCAGCTTAATAGGAGAGAACACCTGGAGCAAAGCCTGTTAGCAGCTCCTGCATCCCCAGAACAGCTCTGTGAAATGAAAAAGCCATGGGAAGGTCCATTCCTTTGACAGGGAACAGTGACATGATCCTAATTGCAATGGGGAATGGAGTGAGCCTCCTGGTCTGCTCCACAGAGAGCTTGACCACTATAAATTTTTATTCTTGTGGCATTTTGCTTTCCTGTGCTCACAAAGTTCTGCATTTGTTGACTTTGTGTCAGCTGATTAATTGGGTATTAGCAATGCTTTGGGTGAAATCCTGGTCCTGCCAAGCAGGAGGGGAATTACGCCAATGAATAAACTCAGGGCTCTAAATTGAATTTCCAAACTTTTACTTTATATATGACAGACAGTGTGACAGGATCTCAGGGTAATTCACAAATAGGAATGTACTTCCTAATTGTTGTGCCCATCTATGGATATGCTAGATATATTTCATATATTGAAAAAAGAGGAATAATTTGAGGAATAATTTTCCTTGGACGTGGAGATTATATGACAATGTGCAATGCAGTGTGGAAAAGTCCTTGGCTACCTTCTGTAGGAAGTATGTGTTATGTTATTTATTTTTCAGGGATATGAAAATAGAGCCTAGACCAGGGAGAGCCAGGGCTGCTGCCTTTGTTTGCGCTTGAGTCAGGCCTGGCGAGCGCACTGCGAGGACTTGCTCTGTCTAATTTCAGTAGCCAAGCTGATGCATGATACACTTCCTTTGGCAGTCAAGTCACATTTTTCCTGCTCCCCTCTACGTGCAACTGTTCATTTCTGCAGCCTGTTTGCCAGCCCTTACCTGAGGAGGCAAGTATGCATGTGGGGACTATGCGTGTTTTAGACTGAAAACAAAAATGACCTTCTCCTGGAAAAGATGTGTTGGTATTTTTTTTAAGCTGGATTGTTATTGTTATTTTGGTTACAGCATGGCTCCCCAGGCCAGCCCCACTGCCAGGGCAACAAGTTTCAAATGGGGAGCAGAAGAGAGCAGCCAGGAACTGCTTTTGTTGCCTCTTTCTGCCAGAGAAAATGTATCCTGAACTGCCTGCAGGCAGGGAAACACCTCATCACTACCTGCTGCAGAGCACGGACTGGAGATGAGAAGCTGCATTTAGTGAAGGCAGAGATGATGTGGGATAAAACATCCCTGGCTTTCCTGAGTACAGAAAATACAGAGTGAGCCTTAACATTCCCTACCTCATTCAGGTATCCCCCAATTACATCTTCAGGTAATGAAGGTATATATTGCCAGTTTGCTCCTCCCAATTCACTTTTGTTTCTATTTTTCAGGGCCTGAGGCTGTAGGGTGCCCTTGAATTTCAGGCCTAGAGGGATTGTTTTGTCTGACCAAAATGTGAAGACAGTTAACTAACATTCTATATGGAGTTTGGAGTTATACACTAATGCAACACAGGATTTGAAAAATATAAAAGCTACAATCCTAAGGCATCAGCAGAAGTGACTGAGAGCCACTTCAAGGGCTGAGAAGAGCACTGATGTTCACCTGACAGGTTACGAATGAATAATGTCAGTATTCCCAGCAAGGCACTGTCAAGGGAAACACTGGACCACACTTGTTTTGTCAGCTTTCCTGATCAGAGCAATAAACACACTACCTGCCAATAAGGTTGGTGGGGCTTCCTGTGAGAGCAACTCTCCCACCCCACAAGGTGGCAACTATGCCACCTTGTTCAGGGTGGCATAGAAGGAGTAAAAACAGAGTCATCAGGGAGCCCTTCAGCTCTACCCACTAGTTAAACCCCAGTGATGCAACATTAAGCACATGCCTAAAGGATAACATAAAGAATAGGTCCCCATAATATTTGCATTTATTTCTTTAAGCCGGATAAATCTTCATCACTCTAAAAATTACTACTCAGCAAGGTTCCAGAAATGGAAACAGTTTCTTCTAATTGCCTTCCTTCATTGCTTATTAGAAGTAATCGCATCTACATTTTCAATCAATGACCTGTGATTTTATCTTGACCAGGTTTCTTCTTTCACCCAAGGATTTCTTTTTGCTGTTGTGTTCCAAGATAGCTTCCCCCTGGAGTTGGAAATTATGGGACTGTTCTTCCAATTACTGTGTGAACTTAGGTTTTTAAAATATTCAAAAATATTTGTATTCTATGAGTTTGACAGGCAAGAAAAACCTGGAAAAAAAAAAAAAGAAAGAAAAAAGAAAAAAAAGTGAAATAACAGCAAGACAACAGTTTCATAAATTTGGAAAGACGGTTTCTTGCCAGTGTGTTTTTATTAACTGTTATATAGGAAATGAGGCTCAAAGTATTGAAAAGATGGTGGGAGAGCAGGATCAGGTAAACAGATTGCAAAGCCACTCCAGACAAGTTTAAATTGGTCCACTGAAGAATCAGGCTGAGAATCAATAACCGAGAATCACCACTGGCTATAAAAGTCCTCACAACTAACCAGTAATAACCAGTAATGACCATTTGACTTCTTTTTTTCTTCCCACCATAAAACACACTGAAAGGAACAAAGAAAAAATACATATGAGTTCATGTTGTCAGAAGTCTGCAGGCATTTCTGCCTGTCAGACCAGTGCTTTGTTGGCTTTCCCTTGAGATGCCAGGCCTGTTGGCATAAGCAGACTTGCAAGTACTCCCAGAGCAACAAGTACAGGAGATATTGAAGGGTACTGCCTCTGACAACTCTATAAACAACATGCTTGAAAGTAAAACAGACCTGAAGTGGTTTGGGAGGGAGAAGCCATTGGTGAAATCCGTCTTTCTGTTTGGGTTTTGTTACTATGGTTTTAGGACTAGCTATAGTAGTTGGTCATCTAATATCTTTCACAGAAAGAGCTTAGTTTCCAGTTAAATTTTCCCTTTGATTTCCTTGTAAACCATCCTCGGCCCTTCCAATCAAACCCTAATAATTTTGCATCATGTGCATATTAATCTTTCTTTCTGTACTTACTCCACAGATTTTTCATTTGAAATTAGAAGTGATTATTTTGTTGCTCAGTCATTTTTCACCTGAAAAAAACCTATATTAATTTTCTCTATGCTATAAATAACAAAACATATTCTCAGATTGAATAACCGGGTTATTATTCAGTCTTGGAACTTTTCTGCCATTCAAAAAGCCTCAAGTTGTACCTTGGTGGTTCCCCCTATCAGAAGAAGATCGTGACCACACATTAATCAGGGTATTTTTATAAACAACAGGTTTTGAATGCCCTGAAATACAGTGATAGAGGAATAGGATGTGAGTCATAATGAAGATGGTCACTTTTTATATGTTTAATTAGACTGTTGCATGGCTTGTGGTTTTTCTTTTTTCCTTTTCTTCTCAGGGAAGTGAATCATGACCTGCACATACAGAAATCATATCTTGCAGATAAGCAAATGCTTCTCAGTTCACTATCGAGGAAGGAATTAGCAGAGAAAGGAAGAAAAGAATGAAGAAAGAAAGGAAGGAGGGAAGGAGGAAGGAAAAATTAGCAATTGAGATGTGAATTAATCTCTAGTTTTCTGTTACAAAAAAACCTCAGTAGAATTACAAACAGGAGGGCCCTGAGCTGCCTGTTTATTGTTCAAAGTGACAAACATTTTTGCACATCTTTCTGGTATTCACTGGCTGCTCTGTGCTGAGTGCCCACGTCAGCAGGCAGATTTCAGGGGGCCAATATATGCAATGGGCTGTCATAGAGGGAACTGGTCGAGTGCTGTCAGATACTTCACAGAATCACAGGAAATGCTGAGTTGGAAGGGATCCACAAGGATCATCAAATCCAGCTCCTGGCCCTGCACAGCACCATCCCCAAGGGTCACACCAGGTGCCTGGGAGCATTGTCCAAATGCTTCCTGAACTCTGTCATGGTTGGTGCTGTGACCCCTTCCCTGGGGAGCCCATTGAGTCCCCAACCACCCTCTGGGAGAATAAACTTTTGCTAAAATCCAAACTAAACCTTCCTGACACAACTTCAGGCCGTTCCCTTGGGTCCTCTCACTGGTTACCAAGGGCAAGAGATCAGTGCCTGCCCCTCCTCTTTCCCTCAGGAGGAAGCTGTAACTGCAATGAGGTGTCCCCTCAGTCTCTTGAAAGCATGAACATGTGCTGTGATGCACAGGAGGGTCCATCACTGGAACTTCAAATGTCAGGGCCTTTATAGAAGCACCTCAATGATTCACAGCCACATGGGCTTTCATTTGAAAGCCCTCCTTATTTTTATAGTGGAAAAGAAGAGTCACAGTTGTGTTGGGGTAGGGCTGTTTTTAAGAGATTCACTGGAAGATTCTCAGATGATTCTTTGAAATATAATCTGAGACGTGTTTCTGGGAGCAGAACTATTACACTCTTGGTATCTACCAACCTAACTTCAATTTGGTATTGTGATAGACACATTCCTTTTTTTTTTTTGTTACTTTGCCCAGGAAAAAAAATTGTACTCTTTCTGTGGCCTTCAGAAGTGACCTAGTCCTTTTTCAGGATATAATAAAGGAAATAATTAAAGTCCTGGGAAAGGTTTGTTATGGAATCACTGTTTCTCTAGAGCCAGATCAAGTAATAAAGTATTTTACTAGGATACAAAAGGCCCTGGTAATTTAAGAGAGGAGCAAACTTTTTTCCAATATAGTTTCAGATTATATCATCTCTCAGGAATCCTTTGTGACTGGTCTTCTATTTAAAGAGAAATAGCCCCAAACTAATAGGATACTTGACCCCCAATTATAAATTGTTCTACTGTCATAGTCAGTACTATTTTTTATTACTACTCATGTTTTTTTAATTTCTCTTTCAAATAAATCTAGTCTTTCCACTGTTTTCACCAAACGTGGGCCAAAAGAATCATTTTTTGATTCCAAATTCCAAAAACCTAATGTCTCAGGAGCTGGTTCCACAAACTCTTCCTCTGTGTTATTTTTAATCTTGGGAAAAAGGATCTGTGGCAACAGCCAAATCTTCTGTTTCCTGGGGTAAGTATCCACCCTCAATAGATCCCTACCCCTGCAGAGAACCTTCAGTTACTTTCCTGTGTTTATGAAAAGGATTGTGGCGGATTTTTTGTTTATATCTGAGTGCCCTGTCAAACCTGTAAGATATGTCCTGAGGCACAGCTCTACTAGCACATGGATACATGTATTTATTTGTCTGACCATATTTGTGAGAAAGGCAGCAAGAATAACGTCACAAGAAGTTTGTGAGAGCTCTTTGCCTGGGGCCACCCATCCCCTGCAGCTCCCTCCGAGGCTCCCAGTTACACACACTTTCCATACAGCAACACAGATCCAGGCCTCAGAATAGGTATTGTGGGGAGGGGCTTGCCTTGAATGTGGTGATTTTTCCTAGCCCTTTGGCTTATTTCTTGCAGCATTAACAGTTCAAATAGTCTGTTTGTTAGATTTCTGAGCCAATGATGATATTAAAGTTGTAATCATGATGTGCACCTAAACCTGACATAGCAGCACATTCTAAATACCAGCTAGACCAGCTTCAGCTGCTAAATAGGATTAATTCAGTGCAGCACAGTATTAATAGAACAATTATTGCTTGTGGTCCGGGTATTATTCTATGTACTTCCCTTATTCAACAGCATAATTGTGTGTCCTGCATTATGGACCGGCTGCTTCTGTTTCTGCAACGCCCATAAAATGTCCAGGAATTTCCAAATGTAGAAGATAGGCACAGACTTTTTTCCCCAAATCTTGATGTTGTAAAATAATAATATTTATTTAATTTTACCTATTGTCTTATTGACCACCAAAAGAAAAGATGTATGTTTCTGTTCTCAGGTCTAAACAGAGGGCTGAACCAAGGCCTGTCCCCAGGCAACTGAGGAAGTGCTCATGTTGGGAAAAACACACATTGGGCCTCCTCAAGAAAGATCAGAGAGTAAATCCTGTGTCCTGTAAACCAATTCTGAACCTGGACACCACCAAGTAAAGCAGCTCAGAGCATGCTGCCTTTTAAGGGAAAAAATTGCAGATTCTCATATTTAGTTGCTTTTCCATGTAAACCCAAATTTGAGTCTTTTAACCCCATCTTCCCATTTCAACCCATTTAAGCTACTTTGGAGGTTGTTTTTTAAAGATTAACTTGCTAGAGTCTCTGCCATATTACAGAAATACAAAGAGGCATCTCACACTCCCTACGTAGGGAATTGATGGGCCTGTCAAGGATTTTTTTCTGCTGGGCTAAAAATATTGTGATTTGAGAATTAGTACAGACTATTATATACCAATAGTGTGATTTTTTTTTAATTGAATTGGTGGTAGTTAAAGGAGACTCACAGCTATGCAAGAATAGGTGCTAAATCTACTTTGCCTACAGAAAATTTATTCTGCTTTGCAAAAGCCCCAGTTGAATTTTGGAATTACTTTACAAGTTCACAGGCTGCTTTTGTCAGTCTAATATCTGCAGTGCTTTGCAGAGAAGTCTGTTTCTTGTGTCAGTTTCCTACAATTGCAATCTCATCTCCTCTAGCACCACTAATGCACTTGATATTAGCTATAACAAGTAAAGTAGTAGCTGCAGCTGCACTTCATCCCCATTGTACTTCATAATGGCTCACTTTACCTAGAGTCCCCTAAAGATTTCCCATGAAAAAATTTGGATAAAATGTTAAAAAAAAAAAAAAGACTGTTTAAAACCAACCTTGTTGTTGTACCACATCCAAAACTGAGAACAGCCATTAGCTGGCCTGTCAACCAGACCTTTGTTTGGGCAGGGTTGTTCTGGACAGTCTGGAGCTCCTCTGATATTTTTGCACGACAGTGTCTGTTATTACACCTCTGTCTTGTCCACAGAAGTTATCTGAGGTGAGGTATTCTAAACTGCTGTTAGGACTGCATATTCATCACATTCATATTCATAGAGCTGTGCAGATTTAAATGAACTTATCAACACCTATGTCAGCTGGGAAAAAATCCTTGTATTACCATCAACATCTCAGAGGGGCAGAGGTGAAGTCAGAGATGCTAAGGCCTGTATTTCTAACACATCTGTCTGAAATTGCAGAACAAGACACACAAACAGAATTTTTAACAACTTATATGTAAATGGCAAAATAGTGTTGCCATTATGTATCTCCCCTAATTTCAACAAGCATTTGAATAGTGTCTGTGAGATGAAGGACTCTCTCTGCTCTGACATTTGTTATAAAAAATAAAAATACTTTTGCAAGGGGCTTTTAGAAATTATCAAGAAATATCCCAAATCTCTTTCTATATAAGAAATATAAAGTCATAGTATTAAAACTTTTTAAAGAAACACAAATGTTTTCAAAAAAGTTTTCAAGAAAATTTTTATTCTCTAGGATAGAATTACTCTGTGAGAAAACCACCTTTGTAAAGCCAAGATTCCCCATCTCACCTTGGATGGGGAGATGTCAGGTCAAGTTCCTCATCTGAACCATTGCCCTACCCTACTAGACTACTAAGCTTCTTTTTAATATGCCCATTGTTTTATTTTCTCTGCTCTCCCTTGAAAAATAAAAAAAAAAGGAAGAAAGATCTCATATTCTTTCTACACTGGAATGAAAACAAATTTTGAAACCGCAACATTTTTCACAAAACAGAATTCTTGTTTTCTGGCCAGCCCCATTACTTATTATTATTGACCTTTCAGAGACTCCAGTTTGAAATTTTTAGCTAAGTTTCAGAGGGAATCAGTGCCAGAGCTGCAGTCAGCTCTTCAAAATCCCCAACTGCCCATTCTGCTAGCTCTCTCACACCAAAGATGCCTCCCCTCCCCAGAAACATCCCAGGAAGAAAAACCACTAATGATCTTCACTCTTGCAAAGAAAGCCATCTGAGTTTTGCATTTGGGCAGCAAAAACTTCTTCTGTCCTTTCCCATAATAACCTACTCAGATATTTTTTAAGCAGCTGTAACCAATGCCGTTCTCAATAAAGCAAATGAAAGAGAGGAAAAACGTGCCACGGCCCATTTGACAGTCAGACACCTAGAAGAGAAGTTGGTTCAGGCCCCGGGGGACACAGCATCAGCGCTCTGCTGCCTGGAGCTCCCCACTCTGACTGGAGTTGGAAAGTGTCATGTTTTTTACACCTTTCTCTCAGAAATGCTCCCCTGAGGCAGATGCTGCTGTGTTTAACATTAGGGAAGCTCAGGATGAGCATGACATCATTGTGATGTCATTTCTCCTGTCCCTGGGGCACTGGGAAGCAGAATTTCCACTCGCACTGCAGCACCCAGGAGCGCCTTCTTGGGCGCGTCCTTAGGCAGTGGCACTTTTAAAGCCGGTCTCTCGTCCTCTCTCATCCACAAGGCTGGCGTGAGCATCCAGGCCAGATTTACACTCCCCATTTTATTAGCACATCAGGCTGGGACATACCCTCTAGCAGAGATGTATGGAATTTAAGTGACTGTGTTACTTGGCAAAAGAAAATTTCTCTGAGAAGCTAAAGATCTGAGGGTTTTTACAGAAAGCACTTTTTTCCCCCCTGAAGAAAGGTCAGAATTGAAGCTTTTGGAACAGTCTAACATGTTTCCCAGATCTGTCTGACACATAGTCCTGTTCCCATCTTGCTAACCACTAGTCCTCCTCCACCTCATCCTTTGTTGGAAGCTTAAGAACATCTTGTGCATGTACACATAGCTAGAAAGATGCTGAAGCCTTCAAAATAGTCTGTTGACTTGGAAAGGAATAGGGCAGGCAGTGCTTTTTTTCTTGGATCCTCTCCATAACGAGCATTTGATTAAAATGTTCTTGGCACCTCCCTTTTATTCCATCCAGAAAATAAAGTCTCTTTGAAACAGCAGTTTTCCTGTATCAAAACTCAGCACCTTTTAGAGAAAACTTTGTTTGCTCCAGCGAAATGGGTCAGGATAATGAAGCACACTAAGGAATGGGTGAACAGTGAAATTAGGGGTCATGCCCATTCCCAATGGAATGCAATTACCTGGACCAACAGTCAGGGGCTGAATTCAACCTCTTAAAACATATAGGACTGGATCACTCTTAGGCAAGAGCCCAGAAAATTTCTGCCCTGCCAACTGAAAGCAAAATCAGGTATATACCTAAGCATTCAGTGAAAAATACTTGGGGCCCTCTTGAGCTGGCCCCAGGAAAGATAGACCTGGTGGGTTTTTTAAAAATTTAAGGGGAAGTATTTTGTGAACAAAAACAACAAAAAACCAACTAGAAAACCTGCCTGCAGACACGCTCCAGAAAATTGAATCCTGGACATTCAGAACAAAATATAGATCATTTGTACATGACCAGAACTCCACTGGTGTCCATCATTTACCTTGGGTCTGACGGTGTCCCTGTAAGATCCTTGCATGTAAATGTGGGGCTCAAGACCTGGATGGTTTTAAGTCATTTGCCATTTCTGTAAATTATATAGTGTGTAAGAGAGATTTCTTCTTTCTAACAGAGTGGCTTTCATATCAAAGGACTAATTTTGCTGTGTCATGCCTTTTAGACAACTCAGAGAGGACACTACATGTCTGGCTTATATTTGGCATGTCCTCCTTGCAAAAGAAAGGTAATTCCCTATGACTCACCATAGCTTAGAAAAAGTGTGCTGTGAACTGGCTTTGTCTTAGAAAAGACAAAACATTTCAGTGAGCAATGGCCTTTTAAAAAGACCTATCCACTGGAGAATAGCTTTTCCATAAAGAGAAGGTGGCCACTGGAGAGGAAAAGTAGGAGGAGAGGTGCAGAGTGCTGTCAGATGTTGAAACCACATGCTGGTTATAAATCACAGAGATATCCTTGGCTGTGATGAGGCTTGGACTCAGAACAATTCCCAACAAGGGGTTCTAGATGCATGTTATTTCAGGATCTTATCTTGATGAATGGATGATGGCACTTCAGTGGATATTGCATTAGCCATTCTGCACTTTTACTGCTAATTGGCTGTAGGGTGAAGACAAATTGTCTCCTTTCCCCTCTGAACAGTGTCAAGATTAAACAGTGAAAGGACATGGAAAGAATAATTGCTTAAGGCTCTGGCGTGATGTTTTCTCCTGTACAAACATACAATTAGGCTGTCTTAACCTCCCAATGTAGCAATAAACACCACTTCACAAACTAATTTACAGGCAAAAGTCAGAGACAGGGCTGGAGCTGTGCTCTGCAAGGCGAGGGCCCTGTCATTCAGCCAAAGGGGCAGTTCCACTAATTTAAGCCAGCAAAAATCTTTGTATGCTTTCCTCCAACTCAAATGAGACTGAAATAAAGTCTATACATTTGAATCATTGAGCAAACTAGCTAATAAAAACTGCTTTTCTGACTGGTCATAAAAAAAGAATGTAATTGGTCATACTCAAGAAACTACTCAGAACAGGGAAGCAAGGGGAGCAAGGTCTTAATAATATTGACTTTTCTAACACTTTGACATTTTTCTGCCTCCATCACTATCTGTCAGTCAGTAACACATATGGACAGGAACTGCCAGCACACATTTCTTCAGCCAGGCTGACAGCAGGCCCAGGCTTGCACAAGAGACACTGCACTTTTCATGCACCCCATGCTGCCCTCCTCTCACTGAGGGATCACTCAAACCACATTCAGTGCTCTGTTTGCAAAGACAGGACCAGCTTTTATTCCCTAAGTGCCAAGTGCAGTACAAACTGTGAAATAGGAATGGACGAACCGTGGCATGGATTCAGAAGGAAAACTACCCCAGGTACCCTCCGGACTGGATGGGGTCCCACATCCATCCCTGGGTCACCCTGGGCACCTCTTGCAGCTGCAGGCACTGTATGGCCACTGAGCCACATAGAACTCAGTAAAGGACAGAATTCTAAAGAGTTCTCACAAGTTTCCTGGACCCTAAAGCTTTCTGCTCCATTTTCCCTGACTTAGGTGAAAAGAGCCTCAAAGCCACCACAGCCTGAGTGAGCTGCTCCAGTCTCCTGTATAAACCTGGTGTTAAGACAGGCATTGTTGAAAACCCAAGTCATGTTGTTTTCCCAGTGAATTCTGATTGAAAGAGTGAAGTTGGATTATCTAGCCAGTGTTGGGAATGTACCTTATTTGGCAATGCTGGACCTGTGCTAGATCAAATACGTGCTAGACCAAGAAATCTGTCATGTAAATTTTGAACATGTAAATAATCCCAGTTGTTACCTGTGAGCCCTGTGGCACAGATTCTCTGTGAACCTGACTGGAATCATAGTGTCACTGGTTACACTGGAAGGAATCCTGTGCATCCAGTCCTTTGGATTCTGACTTGAATGTGTCCAAATTTCAGGTTTTGATCCCTGTCTCGGGTAGCAGATGGAGCTCCCCTCATCCCCACTGCATCTCTGTGCTTGGATTCTGCTCAGGTGAAGCTGAGGCTCTTCTCCAGTCATCTCTGGGTCACAGCAGACTTCTGGGATGGTGTGTGTGGGGAGATGAGCATCCCATTCCCAGAACTGATATTTCTGACCACATTCATTTCTCTGGCATCCTTCAGCCTAAGGGGGGAAGAACCTAGGGAATTTAGCTTCCTGTGAAGTTGGAAAAGTGGCTGGACTAAACTCTTTAGGTATTAAGTTCTCTATTTAGGAGAAACAAATCATACACTGTATAAAGAAGCAACACAAAAATATTGCCTTCCTCAAGGGGATCTGCTCGCTGGCTTAGGCAATGTGCATCACGTGTTAGTCACCACATTCATCACTGACCATTCACTGCAGTATCATCTCTTTTTTCATATACTCAGCCTGCACCATAGGTGTTTTCACTTTCCATGACAAGTCAGGACAGCCGATAGTTTTGCCACTTGCAAAGCCATAAAGTACTGACCTTTGTCAGCCCTCTTTGTGTCAGCTTCACAAAAGTATGGGCAGCTTTATTTCTTTCATTTATTTCCTCCCATAAACTGTCAGTGTGGCCCACTGTCCATTGTCTTTTCTAATGTGTCCCCTAAGGCTAAATATGACTCCAGATGAAAATAACATTTTGCTGAGGCTCCTAACCAGCCCTTTCTGTAAGGCTCTGCCTGGTTTTGTCAAAAACAGTATCACTTTCTTCAGTAAAGTATCTTTGAAAAGCAGCAGCACCTCTATTTTCGAAGGTGAGCCAGCTCTAGCTGTGCTGCTGAGAGACAACAGTCTTTCCATTCTTTCACAGCCTCCAACAGTATAACAAACAATAAGGTTACCAGAGGGTATGCAGCTTAGTGTGTAAAAAAAATCCTAATCAGATATCTTTATTTCCCATAAACACTTACAGCTGCAGCTTCCCTGCCAAAAATAAAGGGTGGGTTTTCCAATAGGGTTGCTAAATTCAGCATCTCACTGGGAAATTTCAATGGAAAGGAGGGTAAAAGAGCATATGACTAATGAAGGCAAATCCCAGGAGGAGTGAAGACCTATCTCAAAGTAAATGCTACCTGTGCTGCTCTGAATTGGGGTTTTACCATTGGGTAAAACAATGGGGTGAGCAAGCACTCATCCAGCAGCAAAGACATAAACTAAGAACAAATTTGTTTCTAAGAATTATAAAACTGGTGCAGAGGTTTTTTTTTCTCTGAAATGTGAGTAAAGGTCATAGGTGATGTCAGCTCATCAAGGTGGGACAGACCAACTTGCTTTTTTTCTCTTTTAAACACAGCTCCCCTATTCTGGGAATTACTGTTCATCATCAGCTTCCTGGGACTGCAGAAGTTCACCCAAATCACACTTGTGAGGGGTTTCAAGTTTTCATCTCTACTTGTGATAATCAGACGTGTATTTTCTGTTTGTTCTCATGGCAAAAGCCTCCTGGTGGAGTCTGTATAAAAAGAGTATTTCAGCTCTGCAGGTAAACTATGCGAGGACACAGGCAGCTAGAGAGAGCTGAGAGCTGTAAGAGCTCTGAGAGGACAACCCAGTCAATCTTTTATCCCTGGTGCAGGTGCTGGACATATGGTCTTTGTGAAGAATAGAGCAATTGCCAAAGGGAAACCACAAAGAGACTCAGCTCCCTTATCTGGCTCCTGCACCCATCTCACCCTACCCAAATATCAGCCATCTGGATGAAGCCATAATGCAGTTGCCTATATAAAATCATTGACTCAGAGGGTCTGCAGATTCTTTGAGGTCCTATGCTGAACTGCTGTGGGAGATCCAGTCACTCAGCTTCCACTGTCTTCCCAGGCTTTGAATTGAGGGGGACTGCCTCTTATTCTGGGAATCAGCTTTGCCTGGAAGCACATGCCCTCAGTCCCAGCAGGGCTAGCAAGCTGTTCACAGCACACAGTTTCAAAAGCATATGGGCCGAAAGTCAGTGAGACTTCTTTCCTGAGTAATAGGACTGGGTTATCCAATATCAACATGCAGCTATTTCTGCAAATGTGTGACAACATGCCACAAACATACAGAGCAGTCTTCCCAAGAAATGCCACCAATGCATTAGGCTGTCTGCCATGATATTCTGGGCTTATGAGAAGCAGCAAGGCAGCCTGGGATCAACTCAAGGGCTGAAGCAAGAGAAGGGGTTTTCCTGTGAGAGGCATTCTTCTCCAAATTAAAACTCTGATATTTTATACTGTGGAAGTCAGTCTTGGAAAATTGAGGATTCGTCAAGGTAAGGAACATTTTAATAGTTTAATTATGAGCCCTTTAATGTCTTTTCATAATCAGTTAATAAATACCTTAACAATAAAATTGAATTTAAGCTTTTAATAGGCTGTGTTGGATTGAACCTAAACAAAAGAATTAGCAGCTCCAGGCATTGTGCAATAACTTCTCACTGCTTGGTGCCAGGAGAAACAAAGCATTTCAAGTACATTTTTTTGTACCTCACTATAATAAACGCTTGTAATATTCCCCAATTTCTGGAGTGCAAGATGCAGATCTTATTTATCACAGTATGTGACACATCTGGCGCATGGATCAGGAAACAACTGTTTTACTTCATTTCTGTCATCACCTTCCAACAGATTTCTTTCACATTCCAATTTGGACGAGAGAACTTGGACTTTCTCTCCATAAGTTCTCCATTAACAGTTTCACAGCAACGAGCACCATTGGTTCATTCTCCTTCCACAGCAATTAGTTACACCAAGCTGCATATTTTGACTTTTACTACAAGCGAACATGTAAAATCGCTGGTTTTTACTCCTATCTGCTCACAGCACCTCCGAGGCAGGCAGGCCAGGGATGTTTGCTGACTGTCATTGCCTCTCTCCAGTGCCTCTTTCAAGTGGCATCGCTGCCCGGGCGCGCCGGGCCTGTCCCTGCAGGGAGCGTGTGCTTTATTGGCAGCGCGGCTTTGGCTGCGCGGCTGAGCCTTTCCCCGCTGCAGGCAGCGCTCCGTGCTCTGCTCCGGCACGGGCGGGCGTATCAAACTGGCCGAGATGGGAGCCTTGCAAGCTGCACAAACGACTCTGCACTAATAAAGCTTGAAAAGCTTGAATTACACTGGAACCCACAAAAATTTTCAAATTAAAATTCCATATTTAGAGGCCCCCTGTGGGCCGTGATTTTATTTAGTTTAATCCCCTCTTGAGGCCAATTAGGTAGACACTCTTCTGCACATGCACACACTAGCACAAAAAAATAAATATATAAGACTAGTTAAAAAGGAGAGGGTAGTATATCACTCATCCATTCAAAGACTGGAATTCTTTTCCCTTCTGTTGTCCCTGAAAATAGCATGGCTGTCAGAAATCAATAAAAGTACATGCAAACAGTACTCATTTTTTATTTCTAGGCTGTGCTTTAACTTTCCCTTGCTTCTTTCTGCAACATCTAGTAAATTTTCACTGTCGTATACTGTTTCACCAAATGTATAATAAATGCAAAACCTCCAGTGTTACTGGCAGAGAAGGGCTGGATGCCTTGTTTCTGAGCCTGGGAAGTAAAGAGGTGCTGTGAAAATAAATTCCTCAGGCAACTGATTGAAATTTATCATCGCTGCATAAAGTGCATGCAGAGGGTGGGATGAGGATGCTCTGCACTCTCCCTAGCTGAATCCCATTAAGTCCAATACATTTGTTCCAGCAGGAAGCCCAAAGAAAATCTGGCTGCATATGCACAGATTGAATTCACCCATCCCCACAATTTTTTAGGGTTTTTTGTGTAAACAATTGGGAAGGATCCAGCTTTCCCACTGTCACTCTTCGCATCTGAAGTGCAAACTTTGTCTTCTTTGTACCTAGTGGCAGACACCACATGCCCCATGTGAAAAAGGAGTTAATAAAATGCATGCTGAAAGTACAGAAGAAGGTCAGAGGTGATGTTTAGGTAATGAGGATTTCTCCAAGTGGGGAAAACAAAAGAAAGAAGTTGTTATAACTGTTACAGCTGTCTACAGCAAGGGAAAATAACAACTTGTGCTTTCACTAGCAAAGTAGATTCAGAGTCCAAAATTATAAGTTCTTTGATCTTTGTCAGATATTTAGCAACAAAAGCACCTTTCCTGGAGGTACCACACTTGTGTTGAAGTGCTTACAGGAGAAGGTTTGTCCTGCCTGGATGAAACAGCCACTACAGTGTGCTCTGGATTGAGCACACTCCTGGCATGGGTGGGGGGCTCGGGGCAGAGGCAGCATGGGGGTCTGCAGAGACTCCTGGCATATTTGGGGAACACACATGAGCTATGGCTAGCAGCTGCTGGCTTCCACCATAGCACAGGGAAAGAAACCCCTGGTATGGAAAAGGAAAAGCCAGTTTGTGAAATTCAGCAGCTCAACTGAATTTTCAGGATAAGCATCTTTCTGATTATCCAAGGGACTGCATAGAGTCTGTGCTCAGATACAGTGGCTTAAATCTTCGAGAACAGCATAATGAAAGCAAGAGTTAAGGAAATGTGCCTGAAATAAATGCAATTTTATGGCACTTGGAAAGAGATCAGGGCAAAAAGTCTATTTTGTTTTAGCAGGGCTCTCATCCTGTGCTCATTGCTACAGCATTGGAGCAGCATTTCGCTGCTCCCACATGTTGATTATTCTCTCATCTGCCACACAGGGGCAATACATCTGCAACAACAGTCATGTCTGGGGAGGCTCCCACTTTGCCTTTTTAGAGAGGTTGCAGAGACACATGGAGGGGAGCACTTTTGTCTTCATGCTTGGTTTGGGATTTATGTTTCAGAAAGTCAGGTGCAAAAAAGAAAGCTTATTAAACAAAAAAACCCAATCAATCAAACAAAAAAACCCCAACAAAACAAAACAAAACAAAAAAACTGAATCAAATTCAACCTTTTCTTCCAGACCAAGGCTAAAGCTGCATGGGAGAAGCCTTATTCAATATATGCATTGTGTAAAAAAACCTCACCTAAAGGGAATAATCTAAAAAGAGTAAGGTTGCCATAACTTTGCAGATACTTTAAAGCATTCAACAGACATACACAGAAAATGTATATACCTATTTGCTGCAAAAAAATGGCATTTGGAAACAGTCACTGTAGTGTAGCACAATTTTTTCCTGGCCTTTCAGGAATCCATCTTTGCAGAGTGTAAGAGAGAGGAGGAGAGGGTAGAAAACACAACCCCCACACACATACACCTCAAATCAGGGCAAAAATCATGGACTGAATTGTCAGTCTTCTCCTTTTCCCCCCACAGAGCCAGCATCTGCCTCCCATCAGACACCTTCATGTGCACAGGAATGGGTCTGGGACAGTCCCCAAGCTCAGTTCATGGGCTGAAAAAGGGAGATGCTGCTGTGATATGAATCAACAAATGCCACAATACCTGCACCAGATTAACAGGTAGAGTAGATACTTGAGAGAAATTACACATCGCCTGTCTTTGTGTATTTTCTCTATATAGGCATAAAACACACATAATATCAGGAGCATTTAACCTATCTGGCATAACTTTATGGCAAGAATGCAATTTTATTTTATTCAAAAACACAGCAGACCTCACACTGCATGCTAGGACTGCAAGAACTCAAAGGCTGCAATTTACAGCCAAACACTGTGCTGGTGTGAAGGTCTGCCAGGGTGTCTGGAGTGCTGCATGGACACAGAGCTGCCACCCCTCTTGTGCTAATGGCAAGACTGGAACACTCAGCTTATTTGCCTGATGTTTTCTGAGGGGCATCTAATGATGGCTGCAAAAGCAGGACAGCTAACTAGAAAAGATGTTGCATCTGTAAGTTAGGAAGGCAGATATTTAATTTGTTCCAAGGAGAATGCATGCACTAAGTCCTTACCCATCCCCCTCCCATGGAGAAATGAGCAGGAAGCTGCATGCTGAAATTCATTGAGTTTCCTCTACCCTGCATGTGTTATTCCCCTGGAGGGGAGAATGGGGCCCTTTATACCTCCATAGCTCTGGGCTCTTTGAGTAATGAAGGGAACACATTTATTGGTACAAGGTTTGGTGTTTATTGATGCTACCCATTTTTCACCAGATTTAGCACTCTGTGGGGAAGGCACATGGACTTTCCAAAACACATTTTATAATCAAGCCATTTCAAGGTTTATGTGGTATAATACGTTTAACTGTTAAATTGTAAATAAAAGTCACTGCCCAATACTAAGCTCCCTTCAAGACATTATAGTCAGCTACATCTTTAATTATCTGATTTATAAGCAACCCTGTTGCATGTGTTACATGCACATGTTGTTTGTCTGACAGAGGTAGCGTGCAAAATTATCCTTCTAGAAGAGGTTGTGGGCTTAACACGCCTCTGCCTCACTGTCCTGAAAAAGAGATGCCCTGAGCTGTGGGGTGTGCTGTGTCCCCATGCCCTCCCCAGCCACTGCCCTCCTTTTTGTGACAGTGCAGACCCCTAGGAAACTCCACAGCACAGGGGATGTACTCCAGGGAGCAGCCAGGAATACAGCACAGCTCCGGATGCACAGAGGAAAGGTGTTCCAGGAGGCAAAACCACGTGCATGTGCATGAAAGCACTCCCACCCCACCCAGACATTGCCCAGACTGGATTCCTGATATAAATCAGTGGGGAATTACCTTACTGTGTGTAAAAACCTTGTGCTGTAGTTTAACAAAGGAGGCTCCTGCCATGGCCCAGCAGGGAGCACCCCACACACCCAGCAGAGCTCCCCAGCTCTCCTTGAGGCCATACAGAGGGGTCCATGAGGAGAATTAACCATTTCCAAAATCCTGCATCCAGTGTTGATTTAGCAGTCTGGGTCTGGCAAATGCTGCTAGCACAAGGAAGGCTTACAGGAGTTATTGCCCTGCCCTCATCTGCCTTTTGCCTGCCAGCTTAGCACTGCCTGCTCAGAGACAGTCAAGTACTCCAACTATTTACTTAGTGTGTTATTTATTCTCCACCTGAAGGCAAACCCTCTAATGAAGGAATAAATTAATAAAAACAAACCATCTCAGATTAAGGCTGAGAAACAAGTATCCCATCAATTTTAGCTGGTAAATCAAAAATCCCCAAAGACGATGAAATAGATTTTTTTTTATTCCTGACAGCACACCCAGATCAAGCACTTCTCATGGCAAGACAGAAAGCCACAGTGGGAAGCTGTCCTTTGAAGAGATTCATTTCCTATCTGGTATTGATGGGCTTCTTAATTTATTGATCCACAGAGGAATGAGAACCTGAAGGCAGTACAAACTTCATTCTGCACAGGTTCTTTTGAAGAAATGGGTTTTAGTTCCTCTTCTTTCTTGTAACTATTTCTGAAAATGGGCATCTCTGTCATGTTGTCACTGTATTGTCATGGTATAAAAACTTCCAAGTCAGTTTAAACCTGACAGCTTGTCAATTGGTTTGCACAATAGACCTTACTCTGCAGCCCATTCCTGTTGTTCACTTTGTAGTACAAAATCTGCAGATATTCATATAAAGAAATAAATTAAATAACTTACTTGTAAACATGGTCTGTAATCCTTATTATTACTTTAGAAATCCAAACCAAATCAATTTAATGGAAAAGCATTAAGGGGATAACCCATGTAAAACATAGAGAATGGGTTAATATTTTTCCTTTTTTTTACCATTTTAGTATTGTTCAGAGATTACAAATCCATGCATGTGAAGCTTAGAGCACAGTACAAAGGATCTTGCAAAATGAGGAAAAGGATCCTGTACAACAGTTGAAGAAGTGAGAGGATGGAGGATGGAGAGTTCCACTAAGGCTGTGTCCTCCACAACATTCATAAAGAGTTTAGTCTCATGCTGCTATTTGGGGTATTACGTTTTCCCCCAACCACCCAGGCAGTATTGACATCTCTCCTTTTCTCATCTGGGAGCAAGGGCAGGTGCAACAATAAGAGTTGTCTCCCTCAGGAATGATTAATCCTTCGGAAAGAAGAAAACATGAAAGATGCTCACTCTTTTCCCATTGCAGGAACCTTGAAAGATCAAGGGATACATCCTTTCTCCTATCTTCTTACCCTTCAGCCAGGTAAAAGGGACTAGACTAGCTTGGTTGAAAAATCATACCACTGTGGAAGCCTGGCTATCACCTGAGCATGATTTCATAATTTGCAAGATCACAGCAGGGAACTCACCCTGGCAGAAATTGTGGAGCTTGCAAAGGCAAGGATCTCTGCAGCTTTCATTTTTCCCTGCTCTCAATGACCATGAAAGTGGTGGCCATCTGGCCTCAAAACAATGCTGCTGTAGAAAAGCAACCTGTAAACAGCATATCACATTTCTTACAAACTACAATTCAACAAACAGAAGATGCAATTCAATACAGAACTCAGCAGCAGATGGACAGCCGAGAACATGGATACTGTAATGTAATTCTTTGTATTGTTGGCATCACAAAAACATGCATTGATCTTGTACAATTTGGTACCTTTACATGTACCGGATGTCAGTAATCTTGGGTGCTGGGCAGAGGGCATCATTCCTACTCCTGCATGCCTGAAATCTCTGGATGGTGAGGACTCAGAGAGAAGGAAAACAAGGAGAAATCTCCCAAATGTATGAACTAATGGCTCCCATTTGCCTCTTTTCTGCCAGCAAGATATTAAACCTCTGAACATAAACAAAATATCTAAGAATTTTTATTTAATTGTCCACCCTCCTCTTGGTCTCCAGCGACCATTATTAATTGAAAGTCCAACATATGTTTGCATTAAAGTCTATCAGAAAATGGTATGATCTCCACCCATCTTCAGTGGGATTTCATGGCTTTTTATCACCATGATTCTGCTCCCATTTCAGTGAGAGGTTGTTTTTCTTTTACTTGAGCAAGGACAATGTTAGGTCTACACTGAGAGTTCTAAGGGAGAAAAAAAAAAATAGCTGATTACAACAGGCTCCAGACAATAATAGTATCACTTTCTTATATTCAGAGAAGTAAAGCAAATATAAAACAAGAAACAAAAAAATGACAAATAAAGGGGAGTTCATTCTAAGTTCAGTTCATTAAGAGTTACAGCTTGATACTGTTGATTTCCCCTGAGTTCAATAAAGACAAACTCACAAAAAAAAGAACATAGTTATCTTTTTCCAAAGGACATGAATGAGGAAAGGTAATAATGAGATCTGACTTTATCTAATCAGTGAATAAATAGCCCCAGCAATGCAACTTCATCTCCTGAAGTCATCAAGCTGCTGACAATCTTAATGTTGCATGTAAAACTTCACAATGCTGCAGTGATGAAAACCACCTTTAAATTAGCAGGTTATCAAGGGCAAGGGATTATCTTCACACACACACACACACACACACACACACACACACACACACACACTTAGTAGACTGAGGAGTGGTTACTGTCTGAGATCAGATTTCCTACATGGAAATTCCTACATGCAAGAAGAGGCTCAGAGTTTGTGCTGTACCCCATGGAGATCCCAGTACAGCTGGAGAAGCCCAAGCAGTGATTAATCTTATCCTTATCTTGGCACTGAAAGATCAGTCCCATTGTCTAACATAGCTGTCTAGCTCCACTTAAGACACTGCATGGTATCCAAGACACCCCCTGGGGCTGGCAGATGTACATGGGACTCTGGGGATAGCCAAGTCTGTCTTAAGCAGAATCTGAAAGCTGGCAGGATATCTGTGAGCAATTCAAGCACCACTAAGTAACTAAAGTTAACCAACAGACCCCCTTTACTGGTGTCCATGAGGACACATAACTGTAAATGATCAAGTTAAGCTGTCTTATTCTTGAACTTTTTTCCACCAAAGTTAGATGGAATTACCACAGGTCAAAAAGTCAATAATCCTAGCCAATAACTAGGGTTATTAGGGTTATTAATAACTAAATAACCCCATTTCTGAATGCATAACAATTGGTCCTTCCCTTCATCAGGTAAACAAGTAAAACAACCCAGATGCTATAGTATTTGCTGTCACCTTGGTATCTTGTCCCAGTGACAAAAAAGCCTCAACAGACCAGCCCTTCACAATCTTCACTAAATGCTTATTATTTGGGGAGTAGAAATAAATTCATATAACAGGAAAAAAATTGATACAGCTGAAAAAAAACCTCCTCCAGTTTCAGCAAAATCTTCGATACTCTCTACTTCTATCAGCAATCTGAGTCCACCTTATGCCTCTGACCACACATTCTTAATACCTTAGTGAAAAGAGCAGAATGTCTCAGTTCAATTTCCAAAAGATTAATATAAACATATCTATGGGCACTTTTGGTGGCAGATGCCAAATACAATTTGAGTTTCTTTGGAAATTTGGGAAAATTACTCTTGTCTCTACTACTTGTGTTCCCTTCAAACCAAATTGGAAGTAGATCGCAGAGATACTTTTGCCATTCCTGGTCCACACACAAATGAAGGACTAGCACTTCTCATCATAGCATAACACTGAAGAATATGTTGAATTTAAGGATAAAAGGGTTGGTTTGGGTTTGAAGGGGGTTTAAAGATACTGTTGTAAACAGTGTTGCAAATAATCCACAGAATTCACCTTTGGCACAGGAAGCCCTGGAGTGGCAAGTGGTTGGAGGCTGGGATGTGTTTTGAGAGGGGACACATATGCTTCACCTGACATGCTCAACTCCAGGTACCTGGTTTTGGCCTTGCTCAAAGGCTTAGGGATGCTTTTTGTATTTCATATTCATGTATACATGCAAGAGCCTGACACAATACTGAAACATGAAAGAAAATGCAAGGCTATCTACAGGAATAAAGTGAGGATTACTAGACCAAAGTCGCCAATATGTTTGGAAAACAGACACCCACACTTGGAGAAAATACACGTCTGACATAAATAGTTCATCTAAAATATACCATGAGGCAGTACTCAAGGGCAATTAATGAATTGTGCAAGATTTCTTTCCTTGAAATGGAAAATGATCTTACAAGAAATACCAACATGCATGACAAAATTTTTGTAAATCTGATAGGCATATATTGCATTGCAGATGACAAAGACTATCTGCAAAGTAAATCTATTCATCTTTAAATTTAACCACTACCCTAAGGAATCCACGCAGAATCAGATGTAAATTTAGTAGTGGTATGGATGGTGTGAGTGAAATATGTCGACAAGTGACATCTTGGAAATACATGAAGTAAAATTTAATATATTATGGAGAATAAAGTCTTTTGCACGTTAGCAACCTGATCCAAGCCCTGAAGACAAAAGAAATATTCCCATTCACTTGTGTGAATGCTGGACCAGATTGATACAGAGAAAATAACAGACCATATGTTTCTGATTCCACTGGTCTTTGGGTGTGAAGAACAGACACTTCTTTGACTAAGGAAGTACTAGGACTCTCAAAGAGAGCAATCCCTGATTTACTCCATTCTGGGGGAGAGTGTGACCTGCCCTTGAGTGCATGCTTTCTTAACTCCTTAACACATGGCACTAAGTAAATCCTGCAGAAAAGCTGCTGAACTTGCACATGCAGTAACTTCTAAAGTAAACTACATGGCTGCCAAAAAGTGTATGAGAAGTCAGGAATAACTTACAATATGGCAGGTGTTACAGTGCAATAAGGGCATATCTTAGGTACATTATAAAACGCAGACTGAAGTGGTTCCAGGATATAAGAGTTATTATGATACAGACTGTGCGGTTGCTATTTAGATTAAATTCCTCCTACCATGTCTTCAAACCAATTTTTTCCCCTTTATTTGCTCCATTCACCACATTTAGGTGCCACCATCTTGGATTTCCTTCTCAGTAGAGGAAATCCCCACTTCTCAGCACAAAACCTGAAAAGCTTTCAGTCTTAGAAGGAGCTGCTGAGCTGACATCTTACAGCCAGGTAACTTAAGCCACATGGAAATACGAACCGTTCACAACCTTCAAGACCTTCACAGTGGGCCAAGCTCAAAACCTGAGCCAGCACCATTAATACCTCAAGCAGCAGACAGCACCAGTTAGTGGGGAAGTAGGAAGTCAAGGAAGTGGGGACCATTGCCAAAGCACCAAAGAATTGGTGTGCATTATAGCAGCACTCTTGGAAAAGAGATGCTCACATTAGTTCTGCACATGCTGGTACATCTCCACAACAGTGTTGATCCAGGAGATGCTGACTTTGTCCTGTGAGCAGGATGCTGCCTCCCAGTTAACCAGACCTGTCTCCAGTAGGATGCTGCCCCCTGACTAATGAACCTTGTTTCCCAGACCCCTGCATCATCACTCCTGTGCAGCAATATGGACTCCACCAAGTTGGCGCACCTCAGTACCTGTGGAAAGCACATCTCTAGGTAGGGCATATGCTCTGCAATCCCCAAAGTCCAGGTTTTGGGGGAACTCTTGAATCAATTCAGAGGGACTTCACAGCTCTAAGAATCTGACTTTTTGGCCCTTTCAAAAAATCTCACACTAGATCTTACAAAACTGGCAGTATTCACTAGAGTATACATTAGGACTTCAAAAAGAATTCCTCCAAGAAATAAAGCCCAATCTTTCATCAAGCCAAGGCTCCATCTTGCAACAGCAAAATCCAGAAGCCAGGACCACTTTTTCTGATCTCTAATGTAAACCAAGAAGAGATTTGGAAAAAGCTGCAGGCAGGATTTTGCTTTGCTGGAGGAAATCCAAGATGGTGGCTGCAAAGTGACACATTCCTGCTTGTGCTGTTTAATTTCTGCTGAACCAAATGAGCCTGTTTAATGAGCCTGGCTTTAACATAAAGTGGCCTCTTGCACCCAGATGGCCTCATGTTTTTGGATCCATAGCACAGGTACCATGAGAATCACTCTTCAGTTTCTGTAGAAGGTAGAAAGAATATGGAATGATAAAGCAAAAGTTTTCTTCTTAAACATGGAGATAGTCTCCAATTTATAAAAAAATTTATTTTTTCTACTTGTTGATAGCAAAACTGCAGATCTGCAGGTCTGCAGGTTTGTTGCTTTGGTTTGTTTTATTTCTCAAGGAAACAGAATTTTTTCCTCTCCCACCACACCCCTAAATGAATGCAAGGTGGTTACTCCACAGGGCTTGTTTGGGGAGAAAGGCTGCTTGTATATTCAAGCCACTGAAGTTGTCATTCCTTCTGTGGTCATTCCTTCCTTTTTCCTTCTCCTTGTTGGAGATTATTCCTTATTGGCACCTTTCTTCTGTCAGAGATCTGTTCTGTTTGGTGTCTCCTCACACTTTTTTCACTTTGCATTGCAGCACATCACATAACAGCTGAACCAGAGAGCAGAGACACAATCAGCACTGGGGGGTGGCTCCCTTCTCATCCAGCATTTCAGCTGCACTTGCCTTGTGATCAGTAGCCATTGACTCCCTAACAGAGAGATGGACTCTCTTATGCTACTTCTGCCCTACTCCCCTTTTTTAAATCTTCCACTGTGCCAAAAAAAACCCCAAACTTTGAAAGGAAGCTTTTTGATTTCAACATTTTTAAAGGTGTTGGGCTGGGACTTTCCCCAAAAATAGCAATAGTTAAGTTAGCTAGCTATCATGTTTTAAATGTTTGTTATATTTTTAAGAGGTTTTTTCCTTTCTTCTGAAATGTGCCAGAAATATGGGGTTTCTGTTCTAATCAGTGGTTCCCCTCAGTTTTATTGTCCTGTTTTCAGTAGATTTAGGAAGACAGGAAAGAGGCAGAGCAAATAGTAAGCACAAATCAGGGATGATTTCCTTTGTCTTCCCTTAAAAAATAAGTCTTATTTGTTTCAGGCTTTCTGTAACAAATAGCTAAAAGCATCCTATACAACAGATATATGCTAAAAGCATATATCCAACAGATATATCTTGAAGTGTGACAACCTGTTCAACCTAGTGGGACTTTATCTTTTAGTTAGACACTAGAAGACAAGTGCCTGTGCCTGCAAGCAGCTGCGTACAGATGGTGATGCACTGAACCCACCCAGGACAGTTTGAGTTGCAAAGCAAACAGTAAATCCATTTGGGAGTACAAACACGTTTTTTTTTTTTTAATTCCTTCTAATTTTCACTCATCCTGGGAAATTTTTGCCCTTAGTGAGCTTCAGAAGTCAAATCAGTCAAGCAGGACACTGCTTATTTTTCAACTCCAAATGATGAACGGTGGAGAAAGGATTTGTCATCGCACTAAGTTCTGGGAAGGGCTTTGGGTCCCAAACATTGTAGTCAGTGGAGAGAGATGGCAACTCCCATCTCAAATTGCAGGTATGTGAAAGCACTCTTTGGAAAAGATCTCTTCTCTCTCCATGACTTTGGAAAGAACCCAGGTGACGAAGACAGATATAGATAGACAACAGCTGTAGGGGGAAAAAATACTTTTCTTTTTCTTTTTTTTTTTAATCAATCATTGCTGTACAGGGGAAAAAGCTCACACACACATATACACACAGACACATAGAGTCCCCTCTGGAGAGAGAACAAGAATTATATCCCATGAAACACAAAAGACCTCTATGCAACCTGGACCAGAACTTCAATGTGCTACAAGTGCATAAATAGTTATATGTTTTACACAGCAAATATATAAGTGCTTGGCAGCATCAGGTACATAACTCAGCTTTGCAGCTTTGCATTCATGCTACCACAGTGTTTTTAGAGTAAACATGTGTCCTTGTGCACCAGCCATGTGCGTGTCAGGAAAATTGTGATTCAGTTTATTTTGGTGCAACTTGCAATGAACATGTGTTTAGGGAGCAGTTGCAGGAGGAAGAGAGCCTTATATTCCAGGCTAAGGCTGGGATTATGTATCATCTGACTTGGCAGCTCTGGGGCATTAACTGGCATCACATATCAGGTTAGATTAATAATCCACCACTGAATTCTGCTTGAGCAGATCTGTGTGCTCAAACTAGGGATCAGTTGACAAACCTGGAGTCTCAGGGGAAAAGGATTAGTTGCTTTGTGATCAGCGGGATGGCACTTGCACCACGAGATGTTCAGACCTAATGCCTGGATCTGCCGTGAATCAGAAGCTACATCTGGAAAACAGCAGTACAAGTCCAGCTCTCCAGGGATGCCCATGGCAATGAAAGCAGGCTTGGATGACAAAATGACAGACACTGGCAACTGGGATGAGATATTATCAGAATGGGAGAAAACCTTAAAGGATATAAAAATACCTGCTTTTTTTAATGAGATGCTCCAAGAGACTGGGAAGACTTTCCCTCACTCCAAACAAGTCGGGAATTACCTAGTAGGCAAAATGATCAACAAGGGCTCCTTTGCCAAGGTGATGGAGGGACTGCACATCCCCACAGGGGAGAAGGTAAGCTTGTAAGGAGAGGGGAATGGAATCACAAGTAACCTCACACTAATTTACAGCAGAAAAATTCAAACTGTTTAATCTGAAAACCACAATCTACTCAGTGAATTATCCTCTGAACCTTATCCTCATAAATTAACCTCATAAATTCAGTTTATTGAGTATAATCAATCACATGTGTGAATATGTACTGAGTGCAACTATTTTCACAATTATAAAATATAGACAACAAAGATATCCTCCTGCTGAAAGAGAAAATGCTGGCATAAAGACAATTTCAAATCTGCTTTGCCTAATACTCCTCATTGAGCAATTAGTGCCATGCATCTTAAAAGTTATGGAAGTTATGGACAACACTGACTGAAAAGCCAACCATTCCAACAGCAATTTATATGGCAGGACATGGAGAGCATTAGTTATCTCCAGATATCTCAGTTGGGATAAAATAACACACCACTAGACACAGTGTGGAAAGGTGGGTTACTCTCAGTGACTTTTTGACTTTTACTTTTCTTGTGGCTTCAGTAACTACACTGTCTGACTAGCTCCCCAGACTGCAGAGTCCAACCCCAGCCCATAAGAGCCAGTATCTCAAATGGCTTTTATACTAAGTCAGAAGGGAGCATGTTAGGAAAGAAATGTGGTGCATTTCTGATGCAGTTACAAGTCAAACATGAAGGGATTTTAGTTTTTCAGAATATTTTATATATGCATCTTTATTAATGCAATGAGAATGATGGATATGACAGACTTGAACCTTCTTGTTTTGGCCTTAAAGAGAAATAAAAAGCATATTCTTCCATCAGGAACATATCCCTCTGTGATTCTGATTATCAACCCCATGTCCAAAAAAGCCTCTCCCCCATGTCACCTTATCCCCCTGAAAACTAATTCTTGTTGCAAAGTTTGTTGCTAATTTGCAAATGTCCCACCATTTAGGTAGCTATAAAAGTCATTGACAAGAGGAAAGCCAAGCAGGATTACTATGTTTTAAAAAACATGAAGCGTGAGCCGCGGATACACCAGATGATTCAGCACCCCAACATTGTTCAGCTATATGAGACCTTGGAGACTGACAACTCCTATTACATGGTGATGGAGCTCTGCCTCGGTGGGGACCTCCTGGACAGAATTTGTGACAAAAAGAGGCTGGTGGAACAGGAAGTAAGGAGATACACCAGGCAAATTCTGTCTGCAGTAGAGCACCTGCATTGCCAGGGAATTGTTCACAGGTAAAATGTTTCTCTTCTTTCCAACAGTAAGAAAAGGAAGCTTGCAAGAACATAGAGTGCTTTTCTTCACCAAGAGCACTTCTTTATTTTTCCATCATAAAAACAGGGATTACGAAGAAGACTATGTTCTCTCAGCTCATATTAACAAAACATTTTATTCTCAGTAGTGGTTAGTACTGTTATGAGTTGTTATGAACTCCTTGGGCAGTAAAGTAGAAAAGATACTTATCCCAGGGACAAGAACTGATGAGCACAACAAACCAATACTTTGCCACAATTATCTTGGAATTAGTTAATGACAAATGTGTATCTAATTCAAATATTTCAGTGTGGCTATGCATATAAATATTGTTGTCCTTTGGTTAGCCACAACATATTGAAATAACCATACATCACTCAGAACAGAAATCCAAGCAATCACAGCCCACTGCTTGTCATGAGGACATGTCCTGCAGATCTGGGTCTGTGACAGGCTGATGACTCTCCCTTTTGGCTTTTGCATTATGAGAACAGATCATGACTTCAGGCACTGCTAGAGGAACCTGAGCAGCCCACACAAGGAGAGTTGATCTTCCCCTCTATCAGGGATCTTGGCACATAAGCCAAGAGCAGCAGAATGAGACTTCCATTTTAGCTGGAAGAATAGGCAAGACACAGTTTTTCCCACTGTTTTTCTGTTTTACTTAATGATTCACAGTCAATCAGATTCCTAATTTTAAATGGTAAATGCACTCACCAAGAAAGCCCAGAGGACCTAAAAAGTAATCCAGTTGACTCCATCGTTACAGCAACCATGAAACAAATATGCTGTAAATGTGATGTCTCAGCATTTACAAGTGCTTTGTGACTCAAAATGCTTGCAATCCAGCACTTCATTACACTGCGTTTGTCAATTAACAAGGAATAGTCAAGGAAGAAATAGTCAGTATCTGACCTAGAGAATTTAAACAAACAACAAAAAACCCTAGAAAACAAACCCAAGGATCTTCACCCATTTAGTCCAGGCTGACATCCCTGACTTGCTGGTTCCCTAACGAATCTATTTTACAGCATTTCTTCAATGCTCATGATCATAACATTTATGATGATGACATGTTCTTCCCATGATGACATTCACCATTAATTTCTGAAGTCTCATTCTCATCTTTTTGTTTGGAATAATTCTTCACAGTGAGCTGGAGACTAGCCTGACTTCTTGCCCTACTTCTTCCTTTCTGTTGTTCAGGCTTTGCTGGAAAAGCAAAGAGAGAGGAATTTTGCTGGTACAAAAGAGAGGAATTAGGCAGGTACAAAGTATTGTGAGCTCCTCTGGTGACTGGATTTACTATCAAACTGCCCTTACCAAAGGAAAATTCATCCCTGGCTCTCCAGCACTTTGTTGTAGGGTTTATGAAGTTCCATGGTCTGGCAGGAGCCCAGTCACAGGTGTAGGTTCAGTCAGCAGTACTACAACTCATGACCTGCTGCTAGCTTTGAGATTCAGAGCTGTGGCCTTGACCTCTTACCAGAAGCAGAATGGGAAGGATCTGGAAGGGCTTCCCTGCTCAGCTCCAGCTGCAGTGATTTATCGCAACTCGCTGCAGAGGTGAAACCAGCAAGGATAATTTTGGGTGTATCCTCTTCTGAAAAGAAGGCATCAATGTTTCCAGAAAGATGAGTGAAGAAGTAGGAAAGTTACCTTAAAAACCCAGTCTGGTTTTCCCATCTAAGCATTGAGCAAAGCTCAACTCCTTGCACTGCTTTAACACAAGGAAAGGAGGGTTCTCAAGCTGTCTGTTGGGAGCAGCTGCTGATCCATGGGGAGGATCCTGGTAGAACGACACCAGCTATGAGTTCATGAGGTGGATAATTGTGTGCCAATGCTTGGGTCTATGCCAATAACTGAGGTGTCTGCGGATTGTAGGGTCTCATCCCCAAACTCATCACTTAGGAATGTGCTAATTTAATTCACTTTTCTCAAAAGTGTCTTATGGGCATTCCTGACTTTTAACCCTGCATGTATCTCAGAAAAACAATGCTTTCTACTGTCTTAGCAATATACTTGATGAAAAATTGGCCAAGTTTGTAGCTGTTTTTCGTCCAAATTGATATATCTCAACAGAAATTTGACACTGTATTCTGACAGCTATTTGGTTTCTTAACCTTTGCTTCTCCAACTGATCACTTAAATCAGCACTGATGCAACAAATCCTTACAGGTTAAATCGAGTTTGAGTTCATCAAATCGAGTTAAATTTCAGAGTAAAGGTAGTAACCTTTCTTGTCCATGCAAGACCATGGCTGATCTTTTCTCACAGTCACCAAAATGACCCAGAAGACAGAGGATCAACCCCCAGCACTTTACTGTGCCAGATATAAGAAGTCTCAGGCACAAGATCTGGCTCAACAGCTCCACAAGCTAACACTCATCAACTGAGTTCTGCTTACTATCCCTGTGCCTCCTCTGGACACGGCCAAGTGGTGAGGTAATGCATCTGAGCTTAGAAACCTCAAATAAAGATGTGTAAGCTAAATCCCACTGCCTTGCAACTGGACTGGGGCAGCGCGTGCGCAGGCAGCCACCAACCCCTGCAGCTGGCGCTTGCCAGGTGACAGTAACTCACTTGTTTGTACAGTTCCTAATTTTTCCTGGCTGTTTTTCCTGGATATTTTCCCTTCCCTCATATAAAAATGTCATATATCCCTTTGAATCCCTACTGAACCAAAGTCCTGGAGAAACATCACAAGCTGCCCTCTAGGCTCTCTCTCTCTGAAGTCCCCATGGGAATGAGGAGGAAAGAAATCATGGTGTTGCTGAAATTTATAGCATTCCTTGGAAAGTTTCCTTTGGGAAAAAAAGAGAACATGATGTATCTTTCATGTAAAATAACTTTTGACATTATGTAAACTTTCATAGTGACCATTATCAGGTTTTTCAGGCGAGAAAATCTACATTTTTATTAACTCTGTGAGCAGTCAGCTCAGCCTATAGAACAGCAGTTGTAGCAATCCAACATAACATTATTTAATGGCAGTGAGTAAAAATCATCAGAGTGTACTGTAGGGTGCTAAATCTGATAGAGACATCAGATTTGCAGAAGCCTGAAACACAAATAGATTTAAACTGCAGCATTTCAGTGCAAAGGGTTATGACACAAGTAGGCTATGAACAAATTTACTTTAATTCTACCTCCCAGCTTTTAGGCACTGGCTAATTTGCCACTCCAGAAAACATGCTACTCAAATTAAAAAGTATTAAAGAGATATCATTAAAACCATCCCCATTCCCATTCTCGGCCTGGGGCAGCAGAGGGTTTTGAATGCAATGCTGTCCCATCCAGAGCCACAGAGTTAAAAGGATGCTGCCCTAAACCCACCCATCCTGACCACCTCCAGGTTTGATCCCCTCCAGCAATGCAGTGCTGATCATACAGCACCAGTCCATCCAGCCCTTGTTCCTTGTTCCTTGTTCCTTGTTCCTTGTTCTTGTTCCTTGTTCCCATCACTTCTTTTGGTTTGTCCTCCAAGGTCTCTCCAAGAGCTCACAAAAGCTCTTCACAACTTCAGAGCAGGTGGGAGGCAAATCCATCACAGGCTCTTTGACTGGCTCCCAGCTCTGAAATTACACTGGCTGAGGACTCCTCCATGATGAAAAATATTTCAGTTACCACTGCAGGCACTCCCCACAGCGAGGCACTGTTCTGGCTTTTGCTTTTAATTTGGAAATATGTAAATGTTCACACAAGTACCTGAGCCAGCATTCTTCTTGCAGCTTGAATTACTTCCTCCTGGTGGGGGGTGGCTGGTACTGGTTGATCCTGTTTACACAAACACTGAAGATGTCTCCACTTTCAGGGTAGCTGTCTCCAACACAGCTTTGGTACATCTCCCTTCTTCTTCAAGCGAGGCAAACCTCACTTTCCAGTTCCTCTCTCATCCTTCACATTTCCCAGGCACAATTTACTTGCAAAGAAATCAGAAATATTCAGCAGTGCTCAGTACTTGAAAAAGCCAAAAGAACTGTGGTCCAATATATGCAACTTTTTTTCTCAAAAGAAGAAATAAGTGCAATTAATTTTTAAAAAGTCTGAATCAGTAGAATAGATATTTCCTAAACTTAATACTTTATTCAAAATATATATTCATAAAATATTCCCTGAAATACAGATGCAGTTTCCATTTTTCTGACTGAAAACTTCAGGAAGGAATAAGGATCTTGTTACAATTGTAGGTAGAGCTTTGCAGAACTATTGTTATAATTTCGATAAAATTTTTCCCAAAACTATTTGCAAATGTTTAGCTTGGAAATCAGGCATCCTAAAGTTTGTTTTCTGTCTTAATTTCAGGGACCTAAAAATTGAAAATTTTCTTCTTGATGAGAACAACAACATCAAAATTATTGGTATGTGCACCACTATCTTTGAGACTTGTTTTCCTCTTGTTTTGTGCATGTGCAGTTTCAGCTACTGTTCAAACACCATACTTGACAAGTGAGCTTGTGATTATTCAGTAAATATATTTGAGCTTTTAGAATGAATTCAGGTTACAAAGTATACCTAAACAGTTTGGTTATTTGAAGTTTGGCTGAAATGTATTTTTAGGAGAACAAGGAAAACAACTTTGCATATTGTTCTCCCTTGTGTATTGCTGGTGAACCAAGAAACAAATACAGCTTTTATGTGTAGAAAGCTGTTCCTAGCAGAAGTGATTTGTGGACAAAGAAATAAATCTTCTGGGGTGAAACACAGGTATGGACACATTAGTTTCTGTTGAGTCTTACTTCAGCTAGAGACCTCATCATTTCATATGTGTTAAAAAAAAAAAGGTTTGGTCACTAACAGAAATCTTGCTAGGCCTGTGAAGCAAACATTTATAAAAATGAGAGAATTTGCACCAAGCAGTTAACACAGCTCAGAGAAACATTAATTTTATTCCATGGAAACCTCACAGAAAAAAACCCACAAGGGATGCTAAATCTTAGAGAAGCCACATGTTTAACCCAGTGTTTCCCAAACTTTTAAAAGCTTAACACCTCTGAGAAAAAAAGGCACCAACTCTTCACCCCTGTTTTATAGCCAGCCAGTCCTTTACAATCACACCTTTCTCTTTCCTCCCCCTTGCACACATGCACATACACAGAGAAAAAGGCTTAAGTGAGCACTTTTCCCCCCACATCTACCATGGGCTAAAGCACACAGAGCTGAGCCCAATGTCATAGCTCATTAAGCCATGCTAATGTGCCTGTGTTGTTAAGCTCATGCAGTCAACAGAGGCAAACCAAAATCATTAAAATAAAACCAAAATAATAAAACCAAGATCAACCAAAACAGGTCCATGGCTGGGTAACTTCACTGTAAGGCCCCTGCTAATTCATGGCATGTTTATTCAAACCCAAATTGGCATCCACAGCTGAGACATCAATATATGCTACAACTAGCTGCTGGTTTTGTCTTTCTCCTATTTTCAGATAATTGGTAAAGTTAAAGTAATTTGAAAAGAGACTAAAATTTCTTTGCCTTTGGCTTTGTTACCATCAGATTTTGGACTGAGCAATACTGCAAGGTTTGAGGGTCTCTCCCAGGAGCTGTTACATACCCAGTGTGGAAGTCCAGCTTATGCTGCCCCAGAACTCCTTGCTCATAAGAAATATGGTCCAAAGGTAGATGTCTGGTCCATGTAAGTAGATCTAAAAATGTACTTATTGAAACACTTTCAGCATGGATTGGTTTAGACAAGACTGATATAAATGGGTTGGTGGCATTCAATTTTGGGGCATTAAAGGCAAAACCAGAGATATGTCAGGGAAAGGCTGCCAAAAAAAAATCCAGAGTATCTTGAATTGAGCCCCCATTGCAAAACACTGGAGAAAAAAATGAATGGTCAATACACATGCTATTCTGGAGAAACCCTGTGCCACAAGAAGCCAGCAGAAGGTAGGGTATCTGCATGTGTAGATAGGAACCTGCGCTGAAAAATCAGAGAAAGAATTGTGCGTATCAGCCCCTTCAAACGACCTCCCCTACCCTCCTGTCCTGGCAGGCAGTATCAACTGAGACCTGAGTAACTTCTGTCAGAATCAGACTCCTTGAAAGCCCTGGACTGACAAATGGGCATTTTCTGTCCAAGGTGTATTTTGCCTAAAAAAAGAAATCTATACAGAAAAATTGAGTCTTGGGGATGCACAGGCCAAGGATGTGGCTATAACAGAGCTATGAGACCTTCACCCATACGTTAGTGCAGCCCTTCATACTGAATTATGGTAATAAAGTGGAGTTATTTTCTGTCACAGATGACACAAACCTTCATGGACTCTATTGTCCTTTTTTTATTACATCTAGAGGATACATCTCCTGTAATAAGCAAGAATGCAGAAGGTGCCAGGAGAAGAGCAGTTTTTCACATAAAGTATCTTAGATTTTTCAAATGCATTTGTAGTTTGTAGTCCTAGTAAGCAAGTTATGGGTTTTTTGCTTTTTTTCCCTAGGTGGAGCTGGGAAAATGATGATTTATTAAGTCGATTAGTTGATTTTTGTATTCTTTAATCTTCATGGATCTGGACAGGAGAACAGCTCTACATGTTCATCATTTTGCCAAAGGCAGTTCATGTTTATCTGTACATATATGTGCGTTTGTGTGTGTGTGTGTATATATATATATATATATATATATATATATATACCAGTGTATCAGCTTCTCCTCTGCTTTTTGATAGTAACCAGGTGTCTGGGTCTCCACCTCAGAGATATTTTTTAAGCCAATTTCTAGCAGGTATGATTCAGGGCATGGCAAATGAGCATGAGTAATATAGACTAAACCAAATCTTTGCCTAGAGCATTAGGGTGAAAAAAATTGGCCTGTCAAATGTACCTTCATCTAACCTCCTCCCACTTATATACAATTATGGCCATACCTCCTTACAGTATCCCAACTAACAAGTGTTAGAATAACAATCCAGCTATTGAAGGCAGTGATAAAATCCCATGGATTTCAAATAGCTCACAAGGCTTCTAAGAGTAATAGCACTTTTTGGTTTAGAAATGCCCCCTCCCATCCCACCCCACAAGCATATTGATTTAAAGGATGTAATGCAATGCTTCTGGAACAGGTTTCCTAAAGAAGTTGTGGATGCCTCATCCCTGGAAGTGTTCAAGGCCAAGCTGTATGGGGCCTTAGTCAACCTGGTCTAGTGGGAGGTGTCCCTGCCCATGGCAGGGGGTTGGAATGAGATGATGTTTAAGGTCACTTCCAACCCAAACCATTCCATGATTGTGCTTAACACACAATGCTACATTTGATCTTCACCACTTCATTCAGGACACCTGCAAAAAAGGAAAGGAGGGCCTGGATTTACACAGCTGCTCTGAACTGGGATGTCACACTTGCCTGTCCATCTGCAAGGATATGGAGGCTCCTTGAGGAGTTCTCAGTAAACAGTGTAAGGAACAGTAAAGACTAAACTGTGTGTTCACAAAGGACAAAGTGTTTTAATTTGCTCTAAAGGGTTGCTGGTACCTACATACAGGCATCTGGTTCAGGTGCCTAAAACAGAAGATTAGTTTTCCCATATGCTCAAAAGGTATAAAGGATTTATATACATGTATGAAGTGTGTTATTCCTCTCAAGACCTGCTCTGCCAGACATACTATGTATTTGGGGTTTTATATAACCATGATTCCTATATGGCAGCTTTTCTAAATTTACAGGGTAAATGGTACACAAAGTTAAGGATGAAGGAACACACACTACCAAACTGCTTCAATGTATGTCTGGCATTTGAGAGTGCTACTCTGAATTTATTTTACACAGACTAATCAGGTCTAGAGGATGCTGTCAGTATTTGAATAGGATAATACTGACTTCACATTTCAGATATCTGAATGAGGGCAAAACAGTAACCTTAGAACTATTTACTGAGCTTACTCTGTTAATAAACAGCAAATAACAGGTGAAGGTCCATATGAAACATCTATATGGCCCTTGGTGTTTAACACAGACAGGTTCTGCACCTCAAGCATAAAACATATTTAAAATTTAAATTGTAATTGTTCACATTATCATACTGGGAAAGGGAATTCTGGTGGACTAAAATATTAGTTGAAAAGATAAGTTGCTTCTCTTGTCACAAAATAGGCAAAGGACTACAAACTCATGGGGCTCTAGAATCAAAATATTTCAGTATAGTGCAGATAGACTGACTTCATGCAGCAGAGCTGACAAGGAGTCATTACAACAGGAACCAGAAAGCCAGTCAGTCAAAAGCACACTCACAAACCCAACCAGATCCAGCTGCAGTACAGCCAAGGCTCCTGAGATGCAGCAGTGAACTGCAGTGCCTGTTTGCCTAATCGTGGCTTTTGTGCAGAAGATTTTGGATGTTCTTTGGAGACTGCAAAGTGATTGGCTTTCATGCAACAGCTGAATTGAGGAAACAGCTGTTGTATTCAAACAAATCCAGATAGTTCAATAGGACAGAGGAGAAGCAGTTTGTTATGGCTGATAAACCTTCATGTTTAATCTGCCATCAGATTCAATCTACAAGTAACTACCAAGTGTGTTAGCGGCTACTAGCTGTAACTGTGTGTAACATATTAAAAGAGATTTTAGACGGCAGCTCCATCTCATGTTTTTCAATTGCTTGAACACGTTAATAAAAATCATAGTTGAGCACATCACAGATTTGTTTTACAGATATCATCTGCACTAGTGTACCAACAAGTCAATTAAATTAGAATTGCCTGAATTCCTAAACTTATTGTCTCTGCTGAGCACAGTAGAGAAATAGTAAAGGACAGTTGGAGGGAGGTCTGAGCAATCTGGTCTAGAGAAAGGTGTCACTGTCCTCAGCAGAGGGATTGGAACTGCATGATCTTTAAGATTCTTTCCAACCCAGGCCATTCTATGGTTCAAGGGCTCACTCCATGGTGAAGAACAGTGCTATTGTGGTGGTGCAGTTCAGCTGGAGCAAGGAAGCACCATGGAGAGTGTTCAAGGAAGCCTCCCTGTTCACAAACTCAGGACAGCTGAGCAAGTTTTCCAAATGTTGGTACTTTTCCAGACTGAATGGCAAACCTTCACAAAGCTTGCTGATTGCTGCTAGCAGACTGTTAGTCTTTTGCAGGAGTTAAAGATTTAAGTCTTTAGCCAACAGCAAGCTGTTACCAAACGAAAGCCTTCTAGGCATAAGTCACACCTAATTTAGCAATCTGAGCAAAGCAAGAGAACTGAATTACTATTTGGAGCAAGATCTATTGCATCAGTCCTAGCTCTGTGTTGTCACTCAGCCTCCAAACCAAAGTGCTTTATTCTGATGGGCTGGGTACATTACACTGTCACTCCAATTAGCTTATTTTTAAAATAAACAGCAGGTCTCCACTTTCAACACTGCAGGCTTTCCCGTCACTCACTGTACACTCTATTTTATGCACATTTCCCACAACATTCTTTTCTAGATAAAATGGCATTTACACAAAGAAAAAAAGGCGTGAGATGTGTAGTCAGTACAAATTTCTGCTTGGAGGTAATTTGTAACCTCATTTGTGATGCTGAAGGCAACTCTGAAAACTGACTCATAGCTTTGTGAGATTTTTAAATAAGTGTTTATTAGCATAATATGGAGCTCTGATGTTTGTCTTGTCTTTTGCAGAGGTGTGAGCATGTTTGCTATGCTAACTGGCACATTACCCTTCACAGTGGAACCTTTTAATATCAAGCAACTACATCAAAAGATGTTAATTGGAGAAATCAGCCCTATTCCATCAGATATATCCCCTGGTAAAGCACTTCAGTTTTTATAAAAAATACCAATGCAAAAAAGTTTTAACCCATGTAATTATGTGAATTTAGCAATAACACAGCCTTCTGGAAATTAAGATGTACCTTTTCCAGTGGCTTTGTTTGCATTTAGAAACAACTTTCTTGAGGTTGTGGCAGTATCATTTTATCTCAGGCTACAAGAAAAATAACATTGTTGTCTTTTGAACATACCATTATTCTTGGTTCTTATTTACAGGGGGAATAAAATGTACATTGCTTTTACATAAGTGGAGCAGCTCTGTAATAAATGAGAATAAATGAGAACACTGCCATGTTTAGTATGTTCCATGCTGTGTGTCACAGCCAGGCATTCTTTCCTGTTTTTCCCACAAATAAGTTATCTAAACCTTAGATATTTTTTCCTGGAGGCCTTATCTTTTGGCTACTGACAGACCCTGCAACACTGAGATTATTAAAGACATGGAAGGGCTATTTTTGTGAAGAGCCTGTTCATATTTTTCATGAGAAAAAACTGAAATCTAGCATTTTTCAGTTACTTTTACTGGCAAACTTTAATGAGGTACAGTCAACAAAGTATTTTTGGGACAACTGAGAAAGATAATTCTTGAAAATTCTAGCCTGAATTACAATCTACGGCTCTAAACCCCAGAATTCACATTGGTGTGCATTCACTCTCAGTCAGCAGTACAAGTTTGCTCCCTCAAAGTTCAAAATCCTGCTGCTTTACAGTGATTCTTATCCACCTCTGGCTTTAATCCCTATTTTCTCTCCACCTGGAGTAGCATCCACTCTGTTGACCACCACAGGCTTAGGTCCCCTTGGCACAGGTGTTTCCTGCACTGACCCGGTGGGAAATGAGACGTGTCCTGCCCAGCTGTCCACCAGCAGGAGCTCAGATCTCCCCACGGGGCTGAGCACCATGGCTGTGATGTGAGGCAAGAATGATCCTAGGAACCAGGATTAGCTCCAGTGGCTGCTGCTTCAGCCTGCAGCCAGGCACTGGGAAGCAGCAGGCAGTTCCAGAGCAAGCTAGCTGGATCTAGTCTGGAGTATGAAGAAAATGTGGCGATTCAAGTTCTCTCTCTCCCCTAGCAAATGGAGTAAGGATATCTATCCATAGCTGTCAAGAATGTCCGTGCATTAGTCTCTCATTTCTCTTTCTTTGGAGTTCAGTTGCCAGATAGCAGCTTCATTTCTGTAGAATCCCTTCATAGTTACAGTTATTTTATTTCTAATTTTTCTTGTTTATGTTATTGTTATAGTTTCTACTAATAAATGCATTATCTCTGCTTTTCTACAAAGCCCACACAGTTAGTGGAAGATTGTGGATAACTCCATTGTTCTCTTACCCACTGGGAATTCAGTGAGAGAGCAGTAATAAACTGGCTTTGCATACTTTAGATCTAAATTCTTCTGAAGGAGATTACAAGGGAAAGGAGCAGTATGTTCCCAGTTTAATACTCACTTGCCGTTTGTTCCTTTCAAAACTTCCCCACTTCCCCAAGGAATATGGAAGAATTCAGTAAAGTTTTCACAAGAAGGACAAAAAAAAAAAAAAAAAAGAGAGAAGAGAGAGGGACTGTATGACTGTATGCAATGTTGGAGCTGAGTGACTGACATACAGGAATGTTTGAGCTCTCTCTGCCCCAGCTCCAGGGAGCCAAAGAACAACACATCCTGTGGGCACAGGAGTCCATCTCCATCCCTCATTACAGAGAGTTTTATCCATGCAATTGGCTTCTTTGGGTGAGGAACATAACTACTGTGTTATGAGCTGGCACAGAAGTGCCCCTTCTCAGAGGCTGATCAAATGCTGAGTGAGCACAATGCTGAGATTACTGCTGATATCATTGGCTGCATTCACTGGGGTAAATCAACAAAATTAGGAACTGAATTCCAGTACTGTATCTACAGCAGCATCCAAAGGTCCCTCACAGGCATCCCAGCATGGTTTGGCCTCTGCTGCCCACCCTGTTCTTGGGGGAAAAGGGTCACCCTATGGGACAACAGGAGACACAAAGAAAAGCCTTAGAGACTGAATATTGCCTGAGGCTCTTGCAATGTGGGGAAGCAGGGCAAGTGCCCCATTTCTGAAACAGAAAAATTATGCAGTGGTCAGATAGTGAAATATTTCTGGCAAACAAGCCATTTTCTTGGAATACTGCACAGGAGCTGTACACTTCATGCAGTCTCTACTTGAGCCAGACCCTGCTAAGAGGCCTGGAGTCAAAGAAGCAATAAAAGACAAATGGCTGAACGAAGGTTCCACCAGGAAAATGCTGAATGCTGCTGCCAACAAGAACAGGTAACAGTTTTGACATGTGTCTTCTACCTTGGGATTTCAGGATTGGGGATTTGGGAGAGAAGTGTTTTTAGGATTTTTTGTTTGTTTGTTTTAGAAGATTTTTGTTATCTACTATGTGCTGATCCAAAATGACAGTTTTACTTCAGAAAACACCACATCAACACTTCTAACTGTGGGCAAAATTTATTTAAGAGGAAACATCCTTATAGAAAGGTTTATATCCTTTGTATTAATCCTTTTGTTCTTAACATGCTTCACAGCTGCTACTAATTTCAGTGTGCTTCTAATCCTTTCCTACAAAACTAGGTCTCACATGCCCACCTAAAGAAATATTTTTATATTACATGAAAGTTCTTGCTATTCTAATAATTTTTATTCTCATTTATCTTTGTAACTGGTTTTAACTAGTCTCCATTTTTTCTTAAAGCAAAACTTCATGGTTTAAGATTATTATAAAAGTTTGAAGATAAGTGCAATGTAACACTTCACATAAATGTTGCCAGCTTTAAAGATGTTATTCATCTTTCATATTGGGAGGCTGCAAAGCATACTTTTTGTGTCTTTAAATGACTAAATTCAGTGATGGACCTTTTACATCATACTCACAGCTGAAAGTAGCTATAAAGGGTCACATCTTTTATTCCCAAACTGTTCTGAAAAGGTCAGTATTTCACAGTAATTGGAAAAGAGAGCAATTTGGCCTGTGTTATCTGCACCATCTGCATTGGTGTCTAGAGACACTTAGCAGGTTTTCCTACCATGGTGATCCACTGCCAGTCACAGCCAGAGCTGTTAGAAACCTATGTGCAGTTTCTGTGAGAATTGCCCACTGCTCCTGCCTTTGCCCTCCTTTCTTCCCTCACCTGGCTGCTCTCATTCATACTGAAGTTTGAAAAAATGTTTCAGGAGTCTTATAATCTAAGGGTGATTTCTATAATTCCTTTGCTAGATTTGCTACTCACAGAAGCCCGTGAGTAAAACCATTATCCTTATAACAAGACGCTTTATTTCAGAATCTGATTTATATAAAAATTAGAATCCTTCTGTACTTTCTTTCATTCTCTTTTGTCCTTCCAACTTTTCCTGCCTTTACTACTACATACACACACACACACACAAAATCTCCCTTTTTATCCATTGGAGGCTACTGTACTGAGAACTGAAAAACACACACTTGATTAAAATGAGAAAATGCTGTTTTCCAGATTTTAATTTTCCAAGCTTAATCCTGGTGGGTGTCCTTTCAGAGTAATCAATTATATCAACAATAGGATGTTTAATGATGCAGTAACAGAGCCTCAGCCCAGCAGTGAAGTTAGCACAGCCAGACAAGATTATTGCACAACTGTGTATCATAATTTGCCTGTAAAAGCAACTTAGCCAACTCCAGCTGCACCACAAGAAGTGTATTGTCTGCTTACTCTAAATTCTGATATTGTACCTGGTTGCATCATTTGTATTAAAATACTTCTTCCTAATATTTTAGATTTTGCCCCCGTGGGTTGAATCCTGTCGTTTTAAACTACATGACAAACGTTATGGAGTTCAGTCTTTCAGAAGTTATCAACAGTTTAATAAATAACAGACCCTCTCCTGCCATGTCTTCTTATTGCTTATTGCTGAAGAAACTGCTCAGGTACCAGAAAGACTGCAAAAGAGTTCAGGTAAGATATTACTGTCATAAGAGGCATAAAGTGCTCCCTGGATTCTTATAAGGAACAAAGCAGCAGCTATGCAGCACACATTAAAAAGGTGGTTATCCAAGGAACAGTGAAAAATTCATCAAAAAATAGTTATGAAATTGCAGATCCAAGTGCAGTCTTAAGAAACCTACATTCTGGCATTCTCAGAGGTGATTAATTTATGAGATTTTTTTATTCCCAGAGATAAATACATCTTTTTTATGACTAATGAAATTTTTTTTAATGAGCTGCTGGTTGTAATGGGATTGAGAATTATTTTGTTTTACATATAAGATTACTTTTCCATTGGGAAAAGGAGCATTAGCATCCCAGTGACCTCGCCATCCCTTTCCTTTCTGACCAGTCTGTGAGGGTTTAATCCAAAGTCTGGGGAGGTGAGTGGGAAGCTGTGAAAGCTGTAAAATCTTTTCCCAGCATCTTTTTTTTTTTTTCATATTTTTTACCCCCGTACCTTATTCTCACACTTCAGCTCCAGCTCACTGAGGAACATGGAGTGAGATCAGAAGGGACAAACATTTTAAAAATAAATTCAAAAAAATTATGGTAATCATTGGTAAGGCCACAATTAGTCAAAAAGGCTGTAAGCTTTTCTTTTACAACCGTCTCCACTAAGGGGTTCACAGCTCAGCCATAAAAATTTTGCTTCAGGCAGAAACTAGGCAGACAGGAAGCCAAATTCCAGCTTCTAACACACAAGTGCAGTGGGAAAAGTTTCAGCTACAAAAACACACACATTAGCGATTAGCCTCCCATTCAAAGCCTTCACCCTGGAGAAGCTGTATTTTGAGAAGGTCCAGTTGACTCCTCTAGAAATTATTCAGATGAGCTTGAGCAGATCCAGATCTCCATGCCAGCACACAGCCCCAAGGTCGCAACAGTCTGTGCAGTGTCTGCAGACAGAGCCATAACTCAAAAATATGAGTTGGAGAGTGTGTGTGTGCATGCTTAGGGAGAGGAGGCTTTTCTTCACATATGCGAATTTTTTCATATTACGATTTTAAGTAGGATCTGCTAACTCATAAGTCACTCAAAAAGACCCATATTGTGAAGGCTATTGACCAGCTTTCTAATACCTCTGGATATCAAGCTGATTTACAGCCAGCAGAGATCTAGCCTCCCAGGCAAGTGGCAGTGTTTCATGTTGTGTATGACCTCTTTCAGCATCTTACCCGGGTGGAAGAGGGAAGTGATCATGTACATAAAGTTGCAACCTGATTATGGGTCTGTGATACTTCCTGCCACTCCTGACATCCAAAAAGCCCTCTTAAGGCAGAGACTCAAACTGAATTCAAGCACTGACCCTTAAATTAGCTCTGATTGTAAGTTGATAACGCTAAAAAATATTGGTTTGAAGTCCTAGTAAATACATTTCCCAGGCAGAATGAAACTTTTGGTAGAGCAAGGGAGAAAAGAGGGGAAGTTTAAGGAAGGAGTGAGTGACATCTTCTCTCTTCTCTCTTCTTCTCTCTTCTCTTCTCTTCCTTGACATTTCTTCAGTTAAACGTTTAAAACCAAACCAGTACCGATGCAAAATAATCTGATCAGCTTCCAGCTCAAAACACTAATGACTTTCACAAAATCACAGCATTGCAGACAGGCTGATGTTGGCAGGGATCTCTGGAAGCCATCTGATCTAACCCTCCTGCTCAAGCAGGGCCACCTACAGATGGTTGCCCAGAACCATATCTGGACAGCTTTCTATTGTCTCCAAGGATGAACATCAGCATCCCTGGGCAACTTGTGGCAGTGCTTGGTCACCCTCACAGTGAAAAACTGTTTCTTGATGTTCAGAAGGAAACTCTTGTGTGTGCTTCATTCTCTCAATCATCTCTGTGGCCCAGAACTCTCTACAGTAGACCCATGTCTCTCTTACTGAGGAGCACAGAACCAGGTGCAGCGCTCCGGGTGTGGCCTCACCACTGCTGAGCAGAGGGGCAGCATCACCTCCCTCAACCTGCTGGCAGTGCTGGCAACTGCTCCTGCAGCCCAGGATACAATATCAGCCTTCTCTGCGGCAGGGCCACATTGCTGACTCACAGCCGACGTGGTGTTGACCAGGACCTCTAGCTGCTTTCCAGCCCCCCAGCATGTGCTGGTGCCTGGGGTTGCTCTTCCCCAGGAGCAGGACTTGCACTTCCCTTGCTGGACTAAACTCAGCAGGGACACATCTAAGCTTGTAAACTGGATATGCACCCTGGGGTCTATTAAATTGTGTCATAGCCCAACTCCCCATTTCTACACCTTCCCCATAACGCCCAGGTGTCTAGATCTTTCTTCTGCACCACAAAACCATGCCGGTCTGCAAATTTTCACATGTTCAATGTGGGGAGTTCTTAAAATTGCAGACAGAATCTTCCCTTGATGGTTGCACAGGGAAATGACTCACTTTTAGTAGGACATCTTTACTGAGAACTTGAAATACAGGCACAAGATAAATGTCTAAATTTGGCAGAGTGGATTCTGCCACAAATAACACCTTCCAATATCTGTTACTAAGACATACAAATTAGGAAATTAAAACAGACCAATTTATACCATCTTTTCATGTCATTAAAGGTTTGTTTCCCTTTTTCCCTCAGCACAAACTTTGTAAATGCTACCTTTAAACTCATGAACACAAAGCCTTCTACTAGCACAGTTTAGAGATCATTCTGTTATCTAAGACTGTGGTAAACTCACTTTTTTCCCTAGAAAATCACTCTACATAGCTTTTTTTCTTATTTTTGTCCCTCTATTCCCTCCTACATTCTTCTCTATTGTGAAAATTAATATTTCTCCCTTTCTAATTGTTAGCCTCTGCAACTTTTTGGAGTTAATAATGATCTTTTGATTGTTTCTTATTCAAGACTTTTGGATAATTAACCTGTGCAATCAGTCCTCCCCAGGAACTCTTAAATCATGGCTATCAGTGCTACTGCTTTATACCAGTTTCTCCAACTTTCAATAATATTCGTATTTCCCAGCAAGGCTGGAATTTGTGCAAAAACAGGGAAGAAACAGAGGAAGGCTGGCTAAGAAATCAAGCTGGGCATTCTTACTCAATCAATGCTCGTATTTTTCCAGTATCCTCTGGCCTGTTCTTCAGCTAAAGCTACTTTATGCACATACTTGCACAATGGCAAAACTTAGCCCTAAGCATATGCAGAGTATATAGGGAAAAGAAAAGAATGCATCCCTTGGATGCCAAGGCGGAGCCCCACACGGGTGGCATGACGTTTTTGGGCAGAGGCAGAGCCAAGAGCAGCCCCCAGCCTCCCTGGAGACTGGCCCACGCTGTGCTGGCACTGCAGCTGGCAGGGGATTATCTTGTGGGGAGGATTCTCTGCTTTGATCTAAAAGAGGCCAAGTTCAACCACCTCTTTGGCAGGCTGCAATGCACTTCTTTGACCACCCAGCCACAGAGAGCTGAAACTGAGGAAGAAGAGTTAAGATTGTTAACTGAATGCAAGGGGCAAATTTCCCACTTTTTATTCATCTTCTTTTTGAGATTCTGATGTTACTAGAGCTTAATTACAACAGCATGGGTATTTGATATTTGTGTTATAAATAATGCCAAGGATATTTCAAAGTGCATAGATAGATGTTCTCTATAGTCTGTATAAAGCCAACTATTTGCTATTTATTACTAGCAGTGTGTGATCCATCTTTAAATCACATTATTTCCTTTCAGCTCTCCAGATCTTGCAAATGTATGCATCTGCTTTAACTTTAGGGATATGGACAGTTTCACTTAGCTCAACAAGACAGCTTGCATGTATAAAATTAAAGCAAAAAAATTAGAATTTGCATATAAATCAAATCTAAATTATGGAAACAGACAAATAATAATTAAGAGTCACAGGTAAAATGAAGCAACCTGAAAACTAGTTGCCATTTATTTACACTATTTCTTTCTAGGACCATAAAGATTATTGCATATTTCTATCTGCCTATGAAAAGAGATATTTACAGGAAGATAATATCTATAGAAGAGCAAATTTATAGTAAAAAAAAATACTCTGGTATTTTTGAGCAAATTAGGAACCTCTTTTCCTCTAAGTGACTAGTAGAAAAAGTTGGCATCTGGCTCTTCTGAATATTCTGTCCAAAAAGAATACAAAACATATCAAATCAACAAAACATATCAAATATCAACACAAACAGAAAAGTAATTGCATTCATGATAATGTCTATGAATAAAATACAATAAAATATTCTACCAGCACAATCAGCCCAGATATTGTTTGGAATTCAAATGCATATTCACAAAACAGTACATTCAACCCATTTCAGGCAGCAGAATATGCTATGATTTTTCATACAATATCAAGAAACATACAGTTTTGTGGGGGAAAATTTTCAGTAGAAATTCTAACCTAAAACTGAAAAAAAAAAAAGCCTGTGGAAATTACTTTTAATGTACAAACCCCCTGCATTTGAAAAACCAGTATGAGTCATTGTATTTGGACCCTCTCCTTGTATACAGAAGTTAACAGTTGAACATGTAAATAATAGTTTTGTTGGATGCAAACAGATGTGATTCTCATTTTTCTGGCTGCAATTAGAAAAGTCTGTTGAAAGCTTTACCCTTAAAAAAGCATAAGATCCTTTCCATGTTCAAATTCGAGCCATAAGTCATTGGATAAACTTAAAACACAGCCTGTCTCCTTTTATGCATCGTAGTTTCTCCAAGCAATGTATTTACATTTTATGTGTTCTGCTGTAGAAGAGGGAGCCTTAATGATTACAATTTGCCATCCAGAACTTTATAGCTAGTCCTTGCAGAAAATAGCATTTCTGCCAAAAAGCTTCCTGCCCAGGTGCTTAACCAATTAGCTCTTAAGAGGTCTGGCAGTAAAACCAGTCATGGCAAGTTTTCTGATATACTGTATATAAGGTGACAGCTTGCAAAATGTAAGATGAAAATTTGTTTTCTTAACTAGCAGTGTGTAAAATCCTGGGAGACTATTTGATTGCATAGGCTAAAATACTTATGACATCTCAAATTCCCAATTGATCTAGTGTGGTTTTAGCAATATGTTGTCAACTTGAACATATTTTGTTTCTTTTTATAAATAATCTTAAAATAATTTCCCTAATTTAGACTGGGTACTACAAGTACATAGGAAGGATGGGGTGACCCCACAAATTTGAGGTTTGGGGCCCTTCAAATTTTTCAAAACATTTTTGCTATTTTGCTAATTCAACCTATTAAAAGCACCTTTTCTCCACAAATTACACCCACTTTTTAAAATGACATGTTAGATTAAAAACATATTTTTCATAAGGGGAGCACTTTGTAATACAAATATTAGAAGAAAACCATGAAAAAGATAAGTACACCATAGTAAACTTAATTACCTCTCTGATTCTGGAAGCAATAAGTCTGTATTATGTGGAGATGGCAGTAAAAAATCAAAATTCACTAGAGATAATCCTTAAAGTGGTAGCCATGTAACAACAAAGCAGGTCTGTCGAAGATGATATGGAGAGCAGCAAAAAAAGCTTGGTATTGGACTGGAATATCCATGTGGGTAGTTGTCTTGGTTTCAAAACCTACATTTCAGAAATTTCTTTTTCAGGATTGCCAGACCTAAGGGAGATGTTCTGTGACAGAAGCAGCACACAGAGCAGTCAACTCATCACAGGACTTGGGTCTGTAGGAAGGGATTTCTTTCTTCTATTCTTTGCTTTGCAAAATGCTCCCCTTGTGAAAAATATATTTTAAATCTAACATTGTATTTCACAGCCCTCGCATTTTCACAAGGTTTTGATAACTGAAACTCAGTGTGCATGAGGCTGAGACAGTGAGGAAGCTGAAAACCTAGATCATAGGATAGACAAGTGACCTCCATGTGAGAACCTATCCCTTATGCATGGAAAATGCTTGTAGGTGCGAGAGAAGTGGCACTGCAGCAAGGAGTGTGTCCTGAAGCCCATGTTCTTGTTGGGATGAATGGCCCAGTTACCACAGCTCCATGGAGGTCTTCCTGCTGCAATTCCACTGCAAAACCTCCCCAGATCTGTTCTAGTCCTGTGCTGACTACTTGCCCTTGCAGCAAATGGCAGCTTGCCCATGACAACCTTCCTGCTGGATCAGGGAGTGGCTCACAGCCTTCTGTAATGTTTCTGTGGTACCTTGACTTTCCTTACACACCTTGGGAGACTCTGTGAGCCATAAGCCTCAAAGGAAGTGCCATGGGCACTCCAAAGATGGCATTCTAGACCCCAATGGATTTTCATTAAGACTTTCTCCCTACAGCCTTCATGGCAAAGGGAAAAGTCTGCCAGCCCATGTACAGCTGGGTTTCAGGAAGAACCTCTAGCCTAGTGTCTGTTCAGATGAAATATTGATGTGTGTAACTAAGGCTTGTGTGAAGACAAGATTTCCTATTACACCTTATAGTGTGATTCCTTTAAAGTTTAGGTGCATTTTTGTTCCCTTCATATCAAATGGTGCCTGATCACTTTACAGAGAGAACATGAAGCAGAAAAACACAGTATTAATCCTGATAAACAGCTGAATAAGGAGTCAGAAACTAAGATTTCCCTGAAGGCTGAAATGGACACTCTGGAAAACCTCAGAAATTATGGCAATAAGGCATTTCCTACTGTATTAACCCTTGCAGTGCCAAATGCTGTTCAAGAAGATGAGATCACAATTGCATTGGAAAACCAGGATAACTTGTCAAAAGGTACTGTTCTGAAATAAGTCTCAGCATGTTAGTTCAAAAGGGCAAAAGGGTATCTGTCTGAGGAAAAAAGGGAACACAATCCCTGAAAATGCTATAGAAATATCTTTGAATTTTGTTTTGAAATCATGAGTATTTTGAGCAATTGCTTCCCAGGCCCAAATCTGGTAATAGATTTAATTTTGATCAGGTGAAGTAATTAGCAGATGAACACCTGATCCAGTGCATACTCTGCAGATACTGACCACAAATAACTGTTCCATGTCCATGTGTAGGTTATTTCCTCTATGAGTAACCCTGAGACAGCACTAGTACCTCCAAGGCACTTCCAAGAACAGACATTTATGAATAAAAAAGAGCATTTAATTACATTTTCAGGATGAACATGAGCAAGGTGCAAGTGTCACAACTTCACTGTACTCAATGAGGGGTTGTACTCATATTCATGTGATAATTTTCCACAGTCTCAAAAATATAGAAGATGCCCAGTACTGGACAATCAAACTCCATATCTGAATTTGTTTCTGCTCCAGTTATTGCATCCTCATGACTATTTAGATATGTGCTATGTTTCAAATGGTGTGATAAATATCCCCAGAAGCATACATGCATTTGTTACCCAGAGAAGCTGTGGATGCCCCAATCCTAAAAGTACTCAAGGCTACATAGGATGGAGCTCTGAGTAACCTGACCTACACAATGGTGAATGGGGATTGGAATAAGATCTTTAAGGTTCCTTCCAACCCAAAGTATTCTTTGATTCCTTGATTACATTGTACTCAATAAAATTAAGCCAGACAATTTTTATATGGAGAGGCTCATTTCAGACTGTTCACCCAACCAAAAAACTGACAACCTGCTGGCAGATCACCATCTGCAGATCACCATCTGCCTGAAATCATCAGTGCAAAATTGCATTTTGTGTCAAGATTTACTTTTACTTATGCCTTTACAAATACTGATTTTGTTGTGGGATGAAGCTGATTTGATAATAATATGTTGTTTTCCTACAAATACCATTCCAGCAGAAGCTGATCTGATTTGTCCTATATCCTATTTAGTTTCCAAGTTTGCAGGCAGAGAGTTGGTCTGCTGTGAGCCTCCTAAGTCACCAAGAAAAAGTATGCCATGTGAGCCCATTTATCATTTGGAATCTCAGAAGAATCAGAATGGCTTTGAAGACTTGACAGAGACCAGAAAACCATGTCTTCATGAGAAATCCCTGTCCACACCAGCAAATAAGAAATCTCCATTTTCAAACATCCAAGCAATGCCAAGTACAAGCAAAGTACCTCCACGGTCCCTGGTGAAAAATAGAATTATTACCAGAAGTCCTTTGCCTGGTCAGGACATGAGGTTTAAAGACCTTCTGAAGGCGGTGTATGACAATATTCACACCCCAACACAGAGGAAACTTGATAAAGATGGTGCTGACCTCCTCATGTTTGACTCTCCCCAGTTGTCACCTTTCCCCAGGCTGCAGCAAGCTACCCTAAGAGAAACCCTACCTAGAAAGACTTCCTTGCAGGGGGCAGAACAGGGATGTACAGATGTCTGCCCTCTTGTTATAGTCAATGGGGCAAAAACACCAGCTTTCCCCATGGCCCTGCAGCAAAAGTTTACCATAAGAAGTATGAGGCCATTTAAAGAAAACCCAACTCATTTTTTCAATAAGAAAACTAAGAAAAACTTTATTCAGATCAGACACATACCTACAACAACAGATGTAAATCTTCCAGTTTTATGCCCACCATACCAAACCAGGTCAGGTAAAAAAACAGAGACTCTAAGATTAAATTTTGCATAAATAAAACACCCACAAAGCATCAGAAGAAAAAAATGGCGAAGAGCAGGTAAGAAACAAAGGTGGACAAGAAAGAGAGAGCAAGAAAAGGAAGGTGGGAGAGACAAATTCAATATTAAAATGATAATCCTCCAAAGACAGAAGAATTATATGATTTAAGCTGCATATCCTGTGATATTGACCAAACACCATGCTACAAATTTTGTGGACCACACCAAAGAATCAGAAAAACGGAAGCCACTGTAACAGGACAACATCATGTATATTTAGGTGCAAAAGTGGACACTGAGGGCAGAAGATGTGATTTAAAATATTTTGCACCAATACAAATATTGTCCTAGACTTGTGTTACTTGTACTTATGCATTTCATTGGGGAAATAAACCCAGGCAGGCAATTTTTATTAAGCTGTGAACATCATGCAGAAGGTAAAAAGCCAGCAATGATAAGGGAATAAACGACTGGTGGGGAAGGGAGGAGTGGGGGGATTGCCATGACACAAAAAATAGTCATGGCAATGATAAATTATTTGTTTGTTTCTTTGCTTATTAGTTTTAACTGTGTGTATTACAACTAATGGAGACCATACATCCTGACTCCCCTGAACGAGAGTTAGTTGCATTTTCTCTGTAAATGTAACAATTAGTATTGCCTATTTGTAACAGTTTGCCTTTGCAATGTTTGTGCCTTACTACTGAAAACATGGATTTGCTTTCAGTTTCAATGTATTGTGGTTCTCAGTTAGATTGTCATGGTTCTAAGCTTTAAGGCAGTTTCTGTACTCAAACAAGTTCTATATCAGTTTAAATCCCTTAAGCTCAATGGATTTGAACTTGACTGACATCAACAGAGGTGAGAATACAATGGAATCTTCATATTTGCTGCTCTGTAGGCTCCTACATAAAAGATGTGCAAAGGTTTTTTCTCAGAAAATCCGATTTCCTAAGAACTTAGGAAATGTGTATGCCTTGAATATGTTTTAAGCTTTGATTTGCCCTTAAAAAACATTTTTCCTTTGGACATGCATTTTGAAACAAATTGATTCAGCTGAAAGTTTAGATTTCAATTCACTGTTTCCTTTCACAATGCTGAAATGCTTTATTCTGGACATAAATCATAGAATCATAAAATATAGAATTGTTTATCTTGGAAAAAGACCCTTAAGATTATCAAGCCAAACACTAAACCATGTCTCAAAGAGTCACACCTACACATCTTTTAAATACCTCCAGGGATGGTGATTCAACCACTTCCCTGGGCAGTCTGTTCCAATATTTGACAACCCTTTCAACAAGGATATTTTTCCTAATATCCAGCCTAAACCTACCCCGGTGCAGCTTGAAGCCATTTCTTCTTGCCCTGTCATTTGTTATCTGGAAGAGACTGACATCCACTGGCTGCAGCCTCCTTTCAGGTAGGTGTAGTGAGCCACACAGCTCTCCCTGAATCTCCTCTCCTCCAGTCCAAGCAACCCCAGCTCCCCAGCCACTTCTCACAGGACTTGTGCTCCAGACCCCTTCCCAGCTTTTTGTCCTTCTCTGGACATACTCCAGCACCTCAATGTCCTTCTTGTAGTGAGGGGGCCCAGAACTGGACACAGCACTTGAGGCGTGGCCTCACCAGTGCCAAGCAGAGAGGGACAATCACTGCCCTGGTCCTGCTGGCCACACTATTGCTGGTACAGGCCAGGTGCCATTGGCCTTCTTGGCCACCCAGACACACTGCTGGGTCATGTTCAGCTGGCTTCCAACCACTGCCCCCTCATCTTTTTCTGACATGAACTTTTCTCCAAGCCTGCAGCACTGCACAGAGTTGCTGTGACCCAAACACAGGACCCAGAACTTTGCCTTGTGCACGTCAAGCCTCAGAAAATTGGCTTAGGCCCATCTCTCCAGCCTGTCCAGATCTCTCTGCAGAGCCTTCCTGCTCTCCAGTGGATCAGCACTCCTATCTAGCTTGGGGACACAGGGGAATACCCATTCCCTCCTAAAATAAACCCCAGAGAGATCAGCATTAAGTGTGCACCAGGACCCAAGTGCAGAAGAGGTAGCTCCCCTTGGAGGAGCTCTGAATTGTGCAGCCTCTCATGGCCTCAGCTGTCTCCAGTCCAGTATCTTCTCTGTCTGTGACAGGGAACAGGGGTTTCCAAGGGGTGAGATACTTACCAGTGGTCAGAGAAAACTTCAGGTCTTTGTAGGGTTCAAATTCAAGGCAGTACAATTTTCTAGTAGGTGAGCCTGGCTGGCTGCCAGGTGCCCACCAAAGCCACCCTACCATTCTCCATCTCAGCTGGACAGGATTGGGAAAATATAATAAAAGTCTTCTGGGCTGAGATAAGGGCAAGGAGAGATCACTCACCAGTTACCATGATGGGCAAAACAGACTCAGCTAGGGGAAATTAGTTTGATTTATTACCAATCAAATCAGAGTAGGGTAATGAGAAATAAAACTACATATAAAACACCTTCTCCCCCCCCTCCCTTCTTCCTGGGCTCAATTTCACACCCATTTTTTTCTACCTACTCCTCCATAGTGGTGCAGGAGAACAAGGACTGAGGGTTGTGGTCAGTTTTATCACATTACATCTGCCGTTCCCTCCTACTCAGGGGGAAGACCCCTCATGTTCTTCCACCGCTCCAGTGTGGGGTCCTTCCCTTGGGAGACATCCTTCCACAGTCTTCTCCTATATGAGTCCTTCCAATAGGCTACAGTTCTCCATGAACTTCCACAGGGTGCAGTCCTTCAGGGGCAGGCTGCTACAGTGTGAGTCCCCCAAGGGGTCACAAGTCCTGCCAGCAAACCTGCTCCAGTGTGGGTTCCTCTATCTGCGGGTCCACAGGTCCTGCCAGGACCCTGCTCCAGTGTAGACCTCCCATGGAGTGACAGTCTCCTTTGGGCATCCTCCTGTTCTGGTGTGGGATCCTCCACAGGCTGCAGGTGGATTTCTGCTCTCCCATGGCCCTCCACGGGCTGCAGTCAAAGAGCTACCTCACTATGGGCTTCCCTAAAGGCTGCAGAAGAGTCTCTGCAGCTCCTGAAACACCTCATCCCCTCCTTTTTCGCTGACCTTGGTGTCTGCAGAGCTGTTCCTCACAGCTCACTCCTCTCTCACAGATTGTTGAACAGGGTTTTTTCCCCCTTAAGTCCATTATCCCAGAGGCACAACCACCACCACTGATGGGCTCTGCCTTGACCAGCTGTGGGTCCATCCTGGAGCCAGCTGGCATTGGCTGTGTCAGACATGGGGAAATTCTGGCAGCTTCTCACAGAAGCCACCCCTGCAGCCTCCTGCTACCAAAACCTTGCTATGCACACTCAATGCAGGTTTCTTAGTCATAGGACTCTTTCACTAAAAAGCAAGGGAATATCCCTTCTTCTGCCATCCATCCCTTTAAAGGTAACAAGAGGTTCCCAAAGAGAGAATTCCTGAAGGAGCCTTTACTATTTCATTACATCAATAACAATTCCTTGTACAAAATAACTTCACAGAGATTTGCTGCTGGGATGAAACTGGATTTGTCTTCAGGTCCTTCAAGTCAGCCTATATAAGTGGATCCTGCTATTTTCACAGTCTGTCAATGCAATCACAAGAGATTCCCAGACCTCAGATTCATAGGTTTTCCATTTACACATAGGAAATGACACCTTTTATTTCTATCCTGTTTCTGAGTCATATTAATAAGTTCAACTGCTTTATGTATTACCAGTTTTAATGCTGATCTGTTTTTCAAATCACAACTGTTTTCATGTCAGCAAAAGAATTTCAAACCACAGGAAATTCTGAGGATGAGGTACAAATATACACTTGGAGCTATCAGGAAGCAGAATCAAACCTGCAGTTGGAAAAATATTAAAAGAATGTCCCTGTTTTCATACTCAACTTTTAATTTCATCATTCTTTAAAGACATAAATGAACAAGATTAATAATTCAGACAGTAAAGGAAAGCCTTTGAAAATCCCTGAATAATTCAGAAGTTCTGACATTATATAGCCTTTGTCATACTGATCCATCCAACCTGGGTAAGACTCTGAAGAGAGAATAGAGTGACTATCCAATTCTCTCACAACCCTCTCATATTATGGTTTAGGAACAACAAAACTCTGCAAATCAGAAGGTCACAAAAAGAGAAAAAGCAGCTCATGTTCACCAGGGTCTGTACCAGCAAGATGATGAGAAGGGGCAAACAGGAGCATTATAAACAAAGCGTTCAAACTATAACACCTGACCTGCAGCCCAAGAAAACTCACTCCTTTGATCTACCTGGGCTGTAATCATAAGGTATGTGAAAGGTTTAAGAAATTCAGAAAATATTCATCATACAAAAACCATTTAAAAACAAATCAAGGTTTGCCAAACTGAGAGTGAACCTGAGAAAAATGTAAACATATATTTCTTTCTATAAAGCAGCACTTAGAATTTTTCTGTTTCCTGCAAGTAATATGCATTTGCCTCATCCATCTAACTAAAATTAAAATCTTTCAGTATCATAATGATAATGAACTATATATACCTTTGACTCTTTCACCTCTTTTCAGTTCTGGTCAATATTTTGGGTCACAGCTCATATAGATGGATACCACAGGAAAATGTAAGTTAATGAACTAAAGAAACCTTGTCTTCCTAAGAATAAATAATTGAGATTTCTGCTAGGATTCCTAGCATAAAATATTCCAGCATGGGAGTCATCCACCATTCTCCTGGCTGTAGTATTTGGGCACCAGTTGCTTATAAACACATATTTTGTGGCTAATCCTTTAAAGAGAAAACCAGAGGATGCTTTCAGAAAAGAGTTATTTCCAACTAGGAAGCTGGAAACTTCCTAAACACTCTGTCACAGAGTTTAAGATATCTTCCACCACTCAGGAGAGTGGGCGGAGGGGCAAAGGGATTTAATAGAGCTAAGCACCACCAGGCATACTCAGGTTGAGATTTTGAGGAGGTTCTGCAGCAGGACTTTGCTTACCCAGCATTAAACAGAGGAGACATCTCTGACTAAGGTGATTGTCCAGACTCTTTTGTAGTCACTTGAGATTATGAACATCTGGAAAAGAGGGAAAGTAAACTTGATTTGGAGGTCCTTAAGCACACTCTTCAAAGGTTGCCCGACGGCACTGCCATAAGGATGATTCAATCCAACATTTGGGGCTTTCAGTTTCCACAGACTGAGGAATAGGAGCTGAACATTCGTGTCATCTCACAAAAACTTTAGATGGCATGACTCTTTCCTGACCTCTGCAGGAGCTCCACAGTAGGGGTTTAAGTCTTTATCTGGAGCATATATCAAAGGCTCAGAAAGGTAGAAAGGAGGATCAAATAGGTCCTTGAACTTAATCAGCTGCTGCTAGGCAGGCAGATATTTCACTTGGGACATCTGTATTAGTAATGGTAACAGCCTTCTGAGGGTAGAAAGAAGACTGAAAACCACGTTTTACAAAGCCTTTCTTAGAAAGTAAGTCCTCTGTAATGCAGAATTAAAGTGTTCCTCTAGACAAAAGAAGGATTTGAGTATCAAGGCTATCCATTGTAACAGCTCAAAAAGGCAATGAAAGCACAAGGGACTATGTTACACAAGTCTTTTCTAAGCTAATAAATACTTAACTCACATCAGCAGCTTCTATAGAATTCTTCAATGGGACCAGAATGGAAAGAAAGTGTTCCCCCAGCAAAGGGGAAGCTCTTTGGTTCAGACCTTCAGAGTGTCTTTCCAGTGCAGTTCTGCATAGAAACTCATGTGGGTGTAGAAGTATTTAAAAATACTGAGAGGTCTCTTTCACAGAACACAGTTTATACATCTGCCAGACATCCACTCTTGGCTGGCCTACGCCCTTTCCCATCAGGACTGTGGATTCCCACATCATGGAGACCCTGCTCTTCCTAGGCATTCCTACTTGCTACTTTCCATATGCTTTGGTAGCACCGCATTTCTTCTGCCACTAAACCAAAAAACAACTCCCCAAGATGATTGATATCTAATTATTTACATACATTTACAGGTCTTTAGACACAGGGTAACATAGAGAGGTGCAGAGGATATGGTGTTTCATGATGGATGTGAAAGATCAAACATGCACTGTGTTCGTTCATAGTGCCTCCCTTTTATTGCCCCAGGACCGTCCTTTTCCTCAGACATCAAGTGAGACAGACAAGCCATAGAGATGATGATACTGTCTTGTTATTACAACCTTCTAGAGAAAGAAAACCATGTTCTAGTCACTTCACTGTTTTCATCAGGAGTCACTGACCCAATCCTGCAGCTGAGAAGAAAATTTATGTTTCAGAAAACCCACCACAAACTGTTGGAAACACTGTAAGTATACCCGGCTCCAATGTGCCTGATTTTCTTCCAATAAGTTAATTATCTTCCTTCCACAAAAAAAAAAAAAAACCCAGGCAAGCATCCCTTGAGTTCCCAAAGGAAATCCTTTGAGAACAATGGACATTTGATAGACTTCTGTGCTCATTAACTGTATAATAAAGTTGGAAAAAATTCCCACAAAGCCTGAAAAATATTTATCAGTGACTGAAAGTCAGTAAAACCATGACTGTCATATAGCTATTATGTTATCCTGATAGCTCTCAGTTTGTGAAGCTATCAGCTATCAAACATCTGAGCTCAAAAGCACAGCCTCCAACTACAGATTATATATGACACATCTCTATGCAATACCAAAAAGAATTCACACTCTGCCATTGCTGCTGTCTCCGCAGGGATCCCTCTGCTTCTATGTCTAATTCTGCTTTTGCCCTGTGGATATGACACAAGAAATGCCAAGCACAGATTTCAATGCACAAACATATTATGTGGCGTGGTAAGAGAAGTACCTCATAATAGCCCAGTTTGGAAGTATTTACCAAAAATTTGCTTCCTAATAATGAAGAGTTGGGACTTTGACCCTTGTACAGAGGCAAGGAGAGCAGACCATGGCTTTAGGCTTAACCAGTTGTATCGAGCTTAACACCACTCCAGTGACTGAGCACATTTGTTATGCTTTATGCCCTTGTAGCCTGTGTTCTCTGCAGATTTTTTAACTTTGATTCACCTTGTGAAAATGAACGCCTGCCCACTGCATCCTCACTTTTTCTTCGCTGTTTCTATCCTTGACTCAGAATTCACATGTTGGAAAAACCAAGCTCAGTGCCTGAAATAAAAATAAAAATAAAACCTCCTTTCAAATGGCACAAAGCTGCTTAAAAATGTTAATCTCCCTTATTTTTATGATGTGTTTAATATTAAATGTTCCCATATGGGTACAACACAGCAAACCATGTCCTTCCATTTAAATAGACTGTTTACTTTAAAATCTGAGCCTAGCTACAAATTGAAACCCTTTTTGTTTTTGTCCACCTGGAAAAAATTATTAAATTCTTAAGTCTGCATTGTAATCGGAGCAAACACGAAGGAGTGTGAATTCTTAAGTTTCAATATCTATTTTTAAATTGTTTTGCATGTAAGCTTTTAATTTAGATTTAATAAGATTCTAATTGCATTTTTCAAAAATACCAGTTGATTATTGAAGACATATTTCTGTAGGATTAATTTACACAGTTTAGACTTTTAAAATATTGTTTCAAATAATAATTTAGTATTTTTTGATTTATGCTACTAAATTTAAATATAGTTAATGTAAAATAATTATAGAATGATTGCAAGAAATTAACTTATTGAAGATTAACCATTTTATGAGAGATGCACATCTCCTGTGTAATTATTCCATGTCATTAAGTGTCTTCAGAAAGCTGTGGGCAATTAATGCAAGAAAAGTGCTTAGTTATAATTTCACATATTGTGCAATTAAAGGCAATCAAAAGTTTTGCAATTTTCCATATAGCTCAGAAACAGGAAGAAAATATATTAGCATGTTAAACAAAATAAGCTGTGCAGTTTCAAGTCTCAGGTCTGTCTCAGCTGCTTTTTGCTACTTCAGCAGTGCAAAAGAGCCAAAGACCCAGCAGTCTTTCTCTCCTGATGGTCTTTCCTCAGGGGAAATACTGGGTAATTCAAAGCAGGAGTAGTGGCTGCATGCCACCTCCTCTTCTTCAGCTGGAGGGTGCAGTATCAACACCACATTCCTCTCTTGCTGCCAGATGTACTCTTCAGGGTCACAAGTAGCCAAGATTAATTTATAATAGCTTTACAGCAGCCTAAAGATCTATAAAGTAATTTTTGCCTCACTAATCTGGCACTGACTACTATGGAGGATCTGGGCCTTTAAGCACAGTAAGGTCTTAATTAACTGTTGTCTTGGGCTAGCTGTAGGCTTCAGACCTGGATTGAAAAGGCATTATGGTCACCTGGAATCTGTTCCTCACCTCACTGGAAGCAGCACAGACCCTCAGCGTGTTGCATGCTCCATGGAAACACCGCTCTTTTGGCAGGCAAGGATCTCCTGGAATAGTTATTATAACAGATATTATGGAAGGACTCCACTAGAAGAGGTTAAGGAGATAACCTCTTTCTTCTTTTTCACCAATTTATTTTTATGTTCTCAGAAATAATACTTCTTTTCCCACTCACTATTGTCATGACACCTCTCACTGTGCCTCTCCCCAGATATTATTTAGAACATTCTCTTCAGGAGTTTGAAGGTAGAAACTGTCTTTTGCTCTGTTCAGATTAAGTCAAATGTTCTGATTTTTACCATTAAGTTTATGTCTAAAACATGAACTAAATAAGGCATCCAAAAGCACACCCAGTGTTTAAGAGGCACTGAGCATTGGAAGAACCAATAAAGATAACATTTACCTTTACTCCTGTGAGTAAAACTGCCCCAAAAAGAGCATCATTGCAGAACAGCAGCAGAAGAATGACTTCCCTTAAGTGCTTCTGAATATGTTAGAGGCACCTTCTATACCACCTTCCCTTGGTGCTAGTTCATGAGAAATTTAATGTTTGACATCTTTATTTGACGTAATAATACCACTTCATGTCAAAGTTAAACTTCCAAAACTCCTGTATGTGACAAGTAAGCCAAGCACATGAACCTCTGCACACCATCAGGAGCCTCCAAAGAGCTGCAAGACTTCTGGTGATCCACATCATCACAGGCTCAGCAACTGCTGGAGACTGCACTGATGATGGAGCTGTGTTCCCCTGCCATGAATCACTCTTCAAATAATTAAAACCATTATTCAAGTCAGTACACAACAAAGAATAAAAGCCTGGAACCCCTGGTTTTGATGCTTGATCAAAGCCCATGCTTCTTGTGCAATGTGGTGGCACTAGCCTGCCGGGCTGCTGAAGGCAGCTATCAACCACTGCAAATATGCCAACAGCCCAGTGCAGGTTGGTAATGGCAACAATCATTCACAAAACAAAGGGTTATTTGGAGCTGAAATACAATTTAGGTCATTGTTTTCTAGGCTTTTGAAAATTAATGAAGAATAAGCTAATCAGCCTGCTCTTGTTTTATATTTATTGAAGAGAAATATGTCCAGTTGGGAAAAGATTCATGTGAATGTGGGCATGTTGCTCAATGGAGTAAGGGACTGAGTGACAACAGGCATGAAAAAGGCAGAGGTTCTCCATCTCTTTTTCTCCTCATTTTTCACTGGGCAGATGTGTCCCAGGCATTGCAGCCCCCGAAGGCTGCCAGCAGAATCTCTGGGAATGACGTGGAATCTGCAGTAGAGGAAGGCAGGGTCAGGGACAACTTCTGCAAACTGAGCACATACAGCCCAGGGGAGCAGATCAGCTGCATTGAGGGGTGCTGAGGGAGCTGTCTGACATCATTCTAGAATGAGATGTTATCTTTGAAAGGTCACTGCACTTAGGGGAAGCTCCTGATGACAGAAAAGAAGGTCAACATCTCACACATCTTCAGAAGGAGCAAGCAGGGTGACTCAAGTAAAATAGCCTCACCTCAATTCCTGGGCACATCATGGAGCAAATCCTCTGGGAAGCCATTGCTGATCACATGAAAAGCAAGAAGGTGAAGGGGATCTAGCAAGGGCAAATCATGCCCAAAAAATACCTCCAATTTCTGTGATGAACTGACGAGCTCCATGGATAATGGAAGAACAAAAGATGTTTTACATCTTGACTTCAGCAAGGCTGATACTGTTCAGTCTATACTAATAACTGAAGACACTCAGCCTATTTGCAGGTAATATCAGACAATCTGCAGGGACACAGGCTGCAGTTCAGAAGGACCTGGACAAGCTGAAGGAATTGTGCTGATTGGAACCTTATGAGGACTAAGGCAAAGTCCTGTACCTGTGAGAGAATAGCTCCAGGCAGCAATAAGGGGTGGGGCTCAAGCATGTGGAAAGCTTGGCAGAAAAGGACTGGGGCACCCTGATGGACAATATGCTGAGTGCAGATTGGCAGTCTAAAGAAGAAGGCCTTTGCAGCAAAAAGGCCAACTGAACTCTCTTGGCAAAAACAAATACTGTTTCTGCAAGTCAAAATGCTTGACTCTATTTGCCCTTGTGAGACTGCACCTGGAGTAGGACACCTAGTTTTAGGCTGCTCAGTGCCACAGAGACATGAACATGCTGGGGTGAGTCCAGTGGAGAGCCAGAAGGATGAGCAGGACACCAATGCCCAGGATGCACAAGAGGCTGCCTGAACTTGTTTTGTTCAGTTTTCAGAAGAGAAGGCTTGGGTGGACCTCACTGTTGCTTGTAACTATCTCAGGAAAGGGAATAAGAAAGACAAAGGGAGCCTCACCTCAGAGGTGCACAGGCACAAAATAAGATGTAAGAGAAGCCACTTGGAGCTCAGTTGAATCAGAAATTCTGATCACATAAAAGGAGAAAACTTTTTACCACAGGCTGATCAGGCACTGATTTCCCAGATTTTCAAAAACCTGGCTGGGCAAGCCCTTAGCAACTGGCCTGGTTTTGAGCCAAGAACTGGATTAGATGAGCTCTAGAGTTTACTTCTAGCCTGCACCACTCTGTTGTTCTATTTTAGGAAAAGACAGGCACAGATGCATTTGCTCCCTGGGAATGCCCATTTTTTTTTCATTGAATATAAATGGAGATGAAGCCGAGGAGATTAGGTGTTCACTACCCTCATTTAGATAGGGTCAGTTGCAAGAGAGAAATATTACTTTTAGAACAGAAAAATTCACTAAAATTGAGACACTGTGGAGCATTATACTGGTAGATACATTTATCCTTGAAAAAGTTCCTAATTGAAGGTTTCCAGGCTTTAACTCTTAGTTACACTCAAGATAGGAGAATGCAATGGTGACATGGGCTTACAAACCCAGAAATCTCTATGAAACATATAAAAGATTATTATATACTATATAAGTACGCATAAAATCTACAATGTAGAGAAACATAGATCCTTAGTTGTGGGTTTCAAACAATTTGAGTAGTATAAAACAATTTTCTATACAGTTCTCAGTGTCATCCTTAAAAATCTGGAATTCTATCTAACATGAATAGATCCCAATTTAAATAAGAAAGGATCATATTAAATACAGGACACTTTAAGTAAGAAAATCTTGATTCTGAAGTTTTCTTTCCTCACATTTTCCCCAAAGTCTAATTTTACTGCTTTTTATATCTGTTGTACATCAGTGTCCCTTTCTCCAAAGTATCCCACAGTGAGGCTGACTGGGAAAGGGCTGTGGGAAAGTATCAGTCTGCGTGATTAAAGCAGATTACTAAGGTGTGCATTTTAGTTTACTTGGTAAATTGAATTACTTTTTCCAATTAAAATATATATTCAGGTTTGATTTGGGGAAGGAGGCAGAATTTTTGTCTACCAACACTACAGTTTAGACTTGAAGACCTATTGCCTTCTACTGGTACCCATCACTGTCTGCTGACTGTAGATAACTTCCTGAAGAACTTTTCTCATTATTCAAGCATTTCAGCTGAATGTTTAAGGTGAGGTAGTGTAAACCAAGCCCTACAAGTTTATTTGGCAGTGTATTGTGATTTTCAGTTATGGAGCTGTGCAATGGGGCCATTTTATTGTATTTCTTTTGTTGTTATTTTGAAAAAGAACATCAGAGAGGATGTTGGCTCACACTCTTAACATATTTGATGACCTTATTCCTACTTGATAGAGGCAAATTCCAAAGAATTACTCTTACCTATTGCACCCTTCTCTGAAGCATGAAGCATTCCTTGTATGTTTTCTGGGAACAAAATCTGGAAAAAATTCCCAGGGTCATCCACAGAGAGGATATTAATACTAGTTCATTTGTGAACAGCAAAGGACAACAGAGTATGGCATGTGATTATCTGAACATCTACTGATTTCTACAATAACCACACCTCGAGACTGAGAAATTGAGCAACTACTTAAAAACTGTGTTTATTTATTCATCAAATGAGCCTGGTTTTAGATAAGAATGACCCATGTGTATGTCTGTACTACATTTCCTGTAAATGGTAATACTTACATGGAAACTGGTATATTTTTGAGACTTTCAAAAGATGTGCTATATTTTGTGCTTTGAATATCTAATTTGGCCCATTTCCCAGACCACTAAACACTTTCTAGACTTGGGTACCATTTTCTCCATGATGTCTCCCTGCATTTCCTGACACTAGCTAGAATGTGGAATTGAATTATCAATAAAGCTACAAATCACTTGCAATGTACTTAACCCCCATCCCCTCAAAATAATTTAGTATTCTAAATATAACTTGAATAGAAAGAGATTCTTACAGTACTTCCAGGGTAGTTTGCATCTTGCACTGCTATATTTATTTGTTAGAACTGTTTTTAATTTATAGTATTTTGCAAGTGAAGTTTAGTTAGTTCAGAGGAAACTTGGGGTACACATGTAAGGAACTGGCACAAAAATTATATCACAGTTTTATATTTTTAAAAAAACTCAGTCTACATAAATCACTGACCTTTGGATGCAGCAAATCAGCACAGCACTACTGCAATCAGCTCTATCTGCAGCTGTGTCTCTGGCATGGGTAAAGCCTTTCTTGTTGAATTAATAGCGCTTCTCCTTGTCAGCATCTTCCTCCCAGTCGTTCTCAAGAGCACTGGTTATGGCTGCTCAAATATTTTATGACTAGAGAAGTAGATTAATAATGATAGGCCGCACAGTAATGATATTTCTTTCATGTCTTTCCTTTTTTTTTGTTGCAAGGAACAGGTGGACCCAGGTCCCAGTCCCATATTTCATCAACTCTGTCATTTCAAGTAGAAAAAAAGGCAACTTTCAATCAAACATCAGGAGTATGCAGGTTGGGAAATAGAAAAAGCCTTCTAGTGGGATTACTTTGTAAATACTGGAATAGATTTCCTGTAGGAATTACAGCCTCTTTAGTGGACGTGCATAATAATAGGAAAGATAAACTCCATGGGAGCAACAGAGCGATACTGTATCTTACCTCTAGACACGATAATGGACAAGGTGATGTCTTAGATCCTTACAGACTTATTTTCCTGATTCATTAGTACTGTCAGTTACTCTTCAGTGTATGTGAATATCACATCTCTTTCCTATGTGCCATGTCAAAACATTTGTTCCATTTAAATCTCCTTCTCTGACATTGCAGTATCACATTTAGTCCTTATCTGCAGTTGTTTATTATGCAAATCTGTGATCATTAGCTTACAGAGTCTCTTCTAAAATTTCTAAATACCATAAATTCATTAATTAATTCATTTATTTATTTTATAATTTCTTTCAAACTCGCCAAAATGTTGCTCTCATTTAACCAGAATTAAAGATATGTTACAAGGCACCAAATTATCAGATGTCAGAGAGCAACCCAAATTGAAGTTCATAGCTAGCTGTGTATGTGGTCACAGATACTGTACCAGTGAATGGTGAATGATTCAGCCTCCCTCTGGGGGATTATATGAGGAATCACTGCACAATTCTGGATATTTTAATACCAGAAAAAGGCAGTGGAAAGATGGGCATGTGGAAAAAAGAACCAACATAAAAATAATTGATCAGCTGGGGGGGTTGATTTATGAAGAGACATTAAAGGAATGATGTTTGATTGTCTGCACAATGTCCAAAAGCCATATGTTAAACACTTCAAGTATCTGAAGAGTGTAAACAGCAAGCAAGGGAATAATTAACTAGGCTACAACAAGAAGGTGTAACTAAAAATACAGAAAATAAATATATTAGGGGAAATTCTTAACAATGAGCTTTGTTAATTACAGATAAGTATCTGAAGAAAAGCAGCAGGAACCTCATTTTTCCTTGTAACTTAGAGAGTGAACTTGACAAATCACTGAAAAAAAATTAAATATCTATTTGGGGCTTGTTGGCAAGAGAGCTTGACAGCTATTATTGTTTGATAATATCTTCCTTTGTGGTATTTGTAAATCAAAATGCAAAACACAAGTGGCCACTCAATGAACTGAAATAGCCATTTACCTCAATTAACCCTACTTTTCTAAAATGATAAGCAAACTAAATAACACCCTTATGCAAACCATACTCATGAACACTTTCCGGAGGTATTTTCTGTCAGATAATTTTCAAAATAATAAAACAAATAACACTGCACATTTAAAACAAACCAACAAACAAAATTGTTCCTACACAATTGTTTAGGACACAAAGTTGGAACCATTAACAGAAAACCAGCATCTTCTGCACTTGTAATCCAGAATTCAGGGAGTCTTCTTTTCTTCTGCAGCTTCAGAAATGTTCTCCTTTGCTACTCAGCCAGGCTGTTGTAAGAAGAAAAGTTTGTTCCATGTCAAAAGGCTGGAATTCCCATTTATTAGCAAAAGAGGAACTTGATATTCCCACTCCTCTTACACAAAGCCATATCGTTATTTACTAATTCCCTCTTAGTCCTGCTACTGTGTTTTAAAGATGGATTAGAAGGTGCAAAAGATAAAAATGTACTCTAGATGAACTCCAGGGAAAATTCGCCTCAAAAAAAAAAAATCTGCTTTGGAAATAATTAGACTCAAGCTCAGCCAAATAAAGGTCATAAGAAACAGAATGGGTTTGAGTTGGAAGGGACATTTGAAGGTCATCTAGCTCCAACTCCCCTGCAATAAGCCGGGACATCTTTTACTAGAACCAGGTTGCTCAGAGCCCCATCCAGCCTGGCCTTGAAAATTTTCAGGGTTAGGGCAAGTACTACCATCTCTGGGCAACTTCTTCCAGTGCATCACTAGTCTCACTGTAAAAAAATATCTTCCTTATATCTAGTCTAAATTGACCCTTGTTCAATTTTGCCCCTTGTGCTATTACCACAGGCCCTTGTAAAAAGTCCCTCTCCAGCTCTCTTGTAAGCCCCTTTAGGTATTGGAAGGGTCTTCCCAAAGAGAAGGGAGATCAAAGGTCTTACAGAAGTCCTTTGGGAGATTGACTTCCATGCTTCCATGCTTCTGATTGTAATAGCATGAATTATAACATCTGTATTGTCTCACCCTTCGCATGAGACTGAAAATAGAATAAAAGTTTTTAAAATGCCTTTCAGTTGCCCCATCTCTGGGTCAAAAAAGAGCTTAATCTGACATCAATCCACTACTCAACAATGCAGGAAAGGAGATTATACCAAGAGCTGTCTCATTTGAGGAAATTTAATTCCAGTAGTAAACAAGGGCCTCTACAGCTGGGAACCAGGTTCCACAGCCAAAAGAGGGAACAAGCCAAAGGAACTTTGCTGACATGGTGGTACAGCCTAGAGTACACACTCACAGCTTCACCTATGGGGGACAGACACCAAAATGCAAAATGCTTGTAAGAGTATCTAATATAGAAAGGAAAACCCATTTTTCCAAAAAACAATTTGAACATAGGTGGAGAATTGTTGCTTCAGTCCGCTTACTAAGTTTTCAGCTACCAACATTATACATTCAAATAATTTCTAAAAAACAGAGACTGCTTTTTCAAATTGAAGTATTTTGTGTAATTCACAGTGCTCTTATTTTTAAGCTTTTTTTTTTTTCTTACTTTCCAGGCCATCCCAGAAGGAATGAATCTAGAAACTAAAAGCAGAAAAAGTGAGACGAAAAGGGGGAAGAAAGATGTGAGAGAGAAAACAAAAATTGACCATGGAAAATGTATTTCAAAATACCAGAAAAAGCTAAAAACAAAAGTGGAGAAGTCTCATCAGGATCCAATGAGGGGCTTTCAGGTTACTATCTCATCTCCTGGTGAAACTACTCATGGAAATCTACCCAAAACTTTGGCAGAGCATTTAGTAAACAAAGGAGCAAACAGGTGGAAATCCACAACCGAGAAAGAGAATCCATCCTGCCAAGCTGGCATCACAGCCATGACCTGCTGGCTCCAGCTCTCTGCAAGGTTTAATGCCCACATCCTTAAAAACAGTTAATGCATTTAATAGGGGTCAGTGGAAATGAAGCACCTACATAATGGTTAGTCACCTACATAATGGTTAGTCACCTAAATATATTTGCAGATCCAGGTCTTATTTCAGCAAAAGGCACAATAGAGCACTATTTGTCATGGAAATTAAGATTCACCACATTACCAGTGACAGAAATTTCTAAAGGTCCCAAGCTGAGCAGCTTTCTTTGGAAATGACCATGTGTGCAGCAGCAGCTACTTTTCTGAGCAAATGTGCACATTTACACTTGGTTCCCAGGGAAACAGTTACAAGAGCACTGAAATATGGAAAGAGTTTTGCTGTATCAGGTGTTTTCATAATAGAAAGTTTGTCTGTAAACATAGTCCTCCAAAAAGGAAAAAAAGAAAAATAAAGAAAGTGTGACTCAAGGGAAAAAAGCATCCAGGGCAGAACAGAAAGTAAGCTAACAGCCCTGTGAACCCAAAACAGCCCCCAAAGAAGATGTGTCTGCCAGCAGAGCCAGCCGCGGCGTCAGCCAAAGAACTCAGCCACAAAGCCAGACACGGCTGCTGGAAAAACACATTCCAGGTCCTACACACTGCTGCCAAGTCCACCCCATGATTATAGCCACGGATTTTGGAGAACCCAGAGGAAGAAGGTGAAAAGGAATAGGATCAACACTGCCTACAGGGAGAAGAGGCAATGCCAAGGCAACACAAAAATTACTGGTTTATCCGATTTTACTTTGTTCTTGCCCTACTTTAATGGAGAGTCTAGCTACAGCCTTTCAAAGTTTAAAGGAGACTTTGTCATTTTTGGCAACAAATCCAGCTTTCATAGCAAACATGATAATGGCCTTACATTATATGGACTTATGGCCCAATGGATTCCAAAGTGTTTTACAAACTTCAGCTGATACATGGCCAATGTATACAGGGACCTCTTCATCCCCCACTGAAATGTGCTCAGCCTCTAAGACAACCTGTCACAAATACTTAGCAAAGCACAGAAGCTCTCCACAGTATTTAAGGCCAGGATATGGTGAATGCTTTGCGCCACTGAATCTGAACGGGAAGGAGGAATATAATTATGTGAGCAGATACTCAGTTGCACTCACACTCCTTCTGCTCTACACCTGCTCTTAAACTCTTACTACAGTGCCTTTCAGTGTCACAGTTTGATGACCTTTCTTTTCCAAAGTCTCTTTGGGTAATGTCCTCAGCTACACATTGGATTCTCTCTATTCTGACTGGTGCATATTCTGGGCTCACACCAGTGGTTACCCCTCCACACATGTGTCCCAGTACAGTTCCCAGCCAGATTCAACTTCTTCTGGGACAGAAATATATAAAGACCAATAAAATTCTGGGTGAAGTCTTGTAGATCTCTTCTCCTTTGTTTATTTACTGCACAGTGGTAATTTGCCATATGTGATGCTTTCTTTCATTTCATAAGCATTGATGTATTTTAACTCTCTCTTCCAAAAAAAGAAAAACAAACAAACAAAAACAAACAAACAAAAAATCAACCCAAACCACCATTTCACAAGCAGTACCAAGTTTTTCAGGCCCAATGTCTACCTGTCAACATGAGCATTCATCTTAGCCACAATTTTATTCCGTCCCCTAATTTTATAACACAATGATCACTTTTACTCTAAGATCTCTATTAAGAACATAAATCTTGTGGCTTTCCAAAGTCAAGAGGTCAAATTATTTAATCCTGTAAAAAAAGCTTTGTATAGCCAAGCAGATTTGCACAACATCTAGAAAGTTTGATGGATTTTGAAATGTGACAAAATGTAACGCAGATTTTCAGACACAACAACAACAGAAATCACAGATACTCTAAACAAAATAAAATCAAGCACACTTCTAAACTTCACCTCCAAGACAGGGATATAGACACATATTTCTCTTCAAGGGATGTTAGGGAAAAAATATTTCTAGTTCTATTTGTTTTCAACTTTCTTTTTCTTCTCTTATTAAGTATTTTCTCTGGTAAGAAGAATTTTTACACCTGTCACTCACACTGCATCTAAATTTGGCCCATCCAGTGCCACCACGGACTCATGTCAGGATAATCACTGTAAGAATGTCAAACTCTGATTTTTTTTATTTTTAGCTTTTGAAAACAGATGGTATTTTCCAAAGGTAAAATATTTCTGGTCATGTGTGAGAAAGAAATATTAACTGTCATTGACTGAAAATTTCATCCTAATACTGAGCAGATGGTCCCACCCCTTTCAGCTCACCTGAGTGTGTCACACAGTCCTACACTGTGCATCCAAGAACAGACTCAGGCCTTCTTCATATGGTGTATGTACTATCACTTCACAAGGATCAGGTAGGAAATCTGTAACAGTCTAGAAGAGGTGATAAAAATATGACAAAATTGACTACATTTGCCTCAGGAAACTTCTACAAATCAGGTGCATGCAAGCCTTGGAAAACTGCTTTCAGAAGCTCATACACATCAGAAGACCTGAAATAAAACTATTTATTATACCTCAAAACCATGCCATTACACTTCTAGTAAAATCAAGCACATGTAAAAGTCAAGCCCGTCAATCTCAAGCTGGGTTGTAGCTCAATGTTCTTATTTTCCTTAAAAAGCTTCTTATACCCAAAAAGTGAGGTTAATGTGCTAGATCTGGATCCCACGGTCTGACTTCACAGGTATTTACCCAGTTACTCCTGTGCTGGGCTCAGCAGGTTGAGCTGGGCTGGCTCCTGTGAGTGCAGCACACCCATCAGGCACCAAGGCTCTGGTTTGATTTGCAGATATCCAGAAATGGAGACACCAACATTCCACACAGTGGTATTTTCCAAAGGTTAGTCTTTTCCCTGTTAAAACTTGTGTCTTATTTCCAGTATGATTTTGTCTGGCTTCATTTCAGGCTATTGGTTTTCATTATTCCTTGGGCAAATAAACCTGTTCATAATCATACACGTAGATACACAGCTCCTATCCTGCTTTCTCTGCAGCTCCCAGAGATCTGAACAGATGGCAAAGGCAGATAAGCTCATGTGTTAAAAAGGGGAAGGCCCAGCTGGGGAAAATACTGCACTTAAGAAAGTTGTTTTGTTGTTTGGGGGTTTTTTTAAGAAGACAACAGCACCCACAAAGACATGCAGCATTTTGAGACCACAGTCTTTTGTTGAACTTCTCACCACCAGCTCCTTGCTGGAGAGCTGTCTCCACAGAATCCCTCCCCACAGCAGCTAGTGGTGAAAATACTTTTCCTGCTCCAATTTTTCTTGATGGGGAAATAAACCAAATTTATTCTTCGGTTTGCCACATTTCAAAGGGAATTGTACAATGCCAATCTCTTCCAGTGCTTCCCTGTTGGACTGCTACTCTTAGCTGAGGTGGCTGCAGAAAATCACACCAGGATTTTAATGAGGAATTCAGAGAAGTTAAAAGACCTTTCCATTGGTGTTTAAATCTCACACAAACACCAGGCTGCAGCTGTAGCCTTTGCTGCTTATGGATAAATGTATTATTTTAGAACATGGCCAAGACCTCCTTCTAGGAGGTCCTGCAGGAGTGGAGCCAACAAGTGATTATGAAAGGCAGCCTAAAGAACATTTGACACTGTTTTCTGCCTACGCTTAACAAGCACCTCGTAGTTCGGGCTGTAGTTTGCACGATTTTGGCTTCTAGAAAATATGAAACACCTTAGTAGATGGATTTTACGTCTAGGAGATTCCATCTGAGGCACTGAACCCACCCAGTTTTATTACTTTCAAAAGGTTGGGAAAAGCTTCAAAGTCGCATCTGACAACTTCATGATCTTATTCTAAAAAAATATCTGGAACTTTGGCATCCATGCACTTTTTTAAAAAATAAACACATACAAAAAAAGATCTACACTTCAAATAAATCTCACTAGACTTATTTTCTTAAGTTAAAATCAATGAATTTTTTCATTATTATGTATTTCATTTCCTTTGAATAAATAAGCCTTTGTTTACTACCTTTTGAAATACTACCCAGTATGTCACTCAGCCCTAGTCTGCCTTGTGATCCAGTGACTGGGATGGGAGAACCAGCTGGCGACTGAGAACATTTGAGTGAAATAAAAGCAAAGAGCAGAAGCTGCAGACTGGGCAGAGCTACAAAGGTGAAGAGAAGGGCATCATCCATTCCAGGAGAGAAGCTGAGAGCACTGTTAGGAGCAAACTTCTGAGGACTGCATATGGGTTGCCTCCCTCTCCATGTCTTTTCTAATTATTTTAATAAGACACACTTGCCTTGACCCACAAAGGCACTCGGGTAAATGGTGACAATCTTATATAGTGCACGGCCATTAGTGTCAATTCCACAGCATTGAACAGCCACTGGTGCTCACTACATTCTGCACAGGGATATCGGGCAAGAAGACTGGATTGAGAATGAGGATCATACTGGGAAACCAACAGAAAATGCTACAGAGAAGTAGCCTGCACATTTGGGATTTTAATTTCAGGTAAAATAGTGTAGAGCTTTAAAAGACTTGATTAGAGCTCAGCTCTGGTCTCCCCCAAGTAACACTCACTTACTTGGACACAAAGACACCTATCAAGTTATATGAAATTTGCAGTTATTTCTACAGAGCAGCCCAGCTACAAAAGGCAGATTGGAAACTGCCTCTTACAATGTTAAGTGGTCAATATCGTTCTCCTTCAGAGTTCTTCTATGAGAAGAACTGACCTTGGTTTCCCACTCTTTAGCAGAGTTATTTGTCCTGGGTTATTTGTCCTGACCACACTAGTTTGTGCTGGAGGTGTCCATCAGAGTTGCACCACCAAATCTGAGGATGGAGGTGGTGTACCCTGATAAGAAAGGCAGGGAGGTTGCTAATTTTGGCCACTGCAACTGTAGGTACTCTGCTGATGTGCTGTCTTACGCATTGCTTTTAAATATATTGCAGTTGTTTGCAAAGGTGTTTTCTGCAGCATTGCCTGCTGCTCACAACCTTAGCCCAGAGGGACTAAATCGAAGGAATAGGAAGGAAACAAGTCTTTTTGCAACATCTGACCTTGGCATGCCAGAAAAGCAGGTGTTCATCCACAGGATGAGATCAATAGAAGTATGGGGGCAAGGGACAAAAGAGAAAGAGCAAGCAGAGGAAGGCAGTACAAAGTAATAAGTAAAGGGGAAAAGTGAACAAATGACAAAAGGATCGTGGCAAATTTCCACACAAGCTTGAAGTCACAAATGAGAAAAGAAGAAATTAGAAGCTCCAAATGAGAAAAAAAGAAATCAGAAACTCCCTTAAAGACCATTAAGGAAGACAGAGTCTGGACAAGCAATCTAATATACGAGAGCAAGGCTAGACTTGGGCAGGCCTTCAGAATTTAATTAGGAATGGAGCAGGCTGACTCTACCCAAGAAGGAGCTCAGAGGCTAAAAAAAAAGAATGTAGGACAACATATACCAAGGAATTGTGTAGGGTTACTAGCCCACCATTCAGAGATTTGAGCTTGGCAGCTCAGACATCCAGTGACTGAAACACTTTAAAGAGATGCACAAGAGAGCATGACCACTGGAAGGACCATTACTAAGCAGAACTCCAGATTGAGAAAAGTCAGCAAGCCAGACAATGATGTGAGGAAACAGCTCAACCTCACCCACGCAATAAAGAAAGCAGTAACATCACATTTTGTTGGGCCAGTCAGCTTTCCAGCATTCCAACACTTCTCATCCTCTGGTATCAGAAAATATGACTAATTCAAGAATTTCAGGTAGAGAACAATTACAGTTGGCACTGCTGAATTTCTAAAAATATGCTCTATTAAACCAAAAGTGCACAAAGTCTCCACAAAGTCGCTATGCTCCTCTAACTTCAAAATTAATTGTTATTAATTGTTACCTGCAGGAATCAGATAGTGTTTTCTACCATCATTCTCCAAAGTCTGCAGTTTTCTGGGCCTAGCTTAGTTATTCCAGCCTAGGAACAGGCTAGCTCTGGACTGGTTTAAATCCTAATTCTTGAATTCAAATACAAGATTCAGCAATTTGCCATCAAGTTGCTTGAGCTTTCAACCCTTCTACTCTGCTACCCCTGGATGTGAAACTAAACATATAACAGCTGAAAATAAACTAAAATGATTGGTAGACTGTGGCAGTAAAATTATAAGTAAATGAGTATGTCTTGCAAGAAAAGGTGAATGATATATGAAGCAAGTTAGGACAAGTATGCTTGAAGATTCTCAGTTGAGGTGCTAAGACAGTTATTCATTTATTACACAGTTCACAACTGTGAATGGCTTATCTTATTTTCTCTTCTTTATTTACTTTTTCCATTTGATATGGAATATCAAGACAGGTACTCTTTTCAAGTTTGGAGAGGAGGATGAAAGTGTTGTTTCTTTAAAGTATTCTGTCCTTTTTGTTCATGTACATAATGCCTAAAGCAGGACCATAATGGAAATTATGGTTAAAGTATTTTCTAGAGGAAAAGGTCAGCCTAAGCAAGAAAGAAGGATGATCTCATATTTCTGACAGCTCAGATACAAGCAAATCTTAGCACCAATAAGTTATGTCATCTGTTAAATTCACATAAGCAGAATGCTTATGTAGATTTTGCACTGTTATGACAAGGCTGTAGAGAACAGGGGTAAATATTCCATATGAAATAGCTATCTATACAGGGTTAGTTGTATCTATTATTATCTTTAAATAAATCAACTTGAGAGTTAAGGCCAGCATGGTTTTCTGTTCTGTCTTCAGAGACCCGAGCTGTGCCACATTAAAAAACATAGAAAGCATAAATTTCTATTTGGCCAGAATAACAGAAAGCCATACCTTAGTATCTTACTCACTGAGATACTGTCCATCCTGACCTTGGCTGTAGCTCCATATTTTACACACTATTACTGTCATAGTAACAGACAGAGCCAACAATAATTTGCTTATACAATTTACAATACATTGTCTCCCAGCCACACTGAGATCTCTTTAACCATCAGCAGATGTGTTGCTTGTATTAGCTGTATTTGAACAAAGCAGAATCTATTCAGCCCTAAAGTCCCTATGGCTGGTTGGCTGTGTTTTGTGCTTAGTGCATAGCTGATTTGGTGTTCATACCACTGTAAGTAATCACTGCACATCTGAGGAGGTCCAGAAGTTTTAGCCCATAATCTGCTGTCTAAATTTCGTGTGTTTCTCTCCTTGCTGGCATCTGAGTTTTAGGATTCCATGCTCAGAAAAGTTAACTGACAATTAATACTGTAGATGTTCTGTGACATTCAGTTCTTAAAGTTCTTTCTACGTGAATAATGTCCAAAATTTCTTTCACCATTACCTTAAAATATTAAATATCACTTATTAAATTCTCAGTATTCATGCTTCATAATAAAGCCACAAAATCTTGGACAAAAATCTATAGTCACATTAATAATAATGAAAAATAAACTAATGCAAAGAAGAAAAACACCACCACTGTTGTCCCATAAAAAAGACAGAAGGGCTGTGGTTTTTTAATGTACAGATATGGACCTACTTCTGTAAGCAAAGGCACTAAATAAAGAGAAAAGCAGACCCCCCCCAAAAAAGGCAATTTTTTTGTTCCAAATTTGGGTTCCTGATACAGCAATACAAATGTATCTAGCACAGTGCAATAAAGAATGAAGCTATAATTAAATTTTTTCTGGGTATAAAGTCATTCTGACTGGTGAAAACAGGTTGATCCTAATACTTGGTTGGGATCAGCAAATAACTTAAACTAGTAGTCCCTGAACTCAAATTCATTTGGACAGAAAAGCTGTGTGGTTTCAAGGCTGGGATCCTTGAAACAGTAGAAGTAGACAAAGAATTGCCTTCCCAGAAGGTTCCCCAGACAACTTTTGCTTCCTATTGAAAGAATAAGAAGGAAAGAGAAACAGTTCAGAAAACTGCAATATATTTTACCTTTCTTTGCTAATTTTTGTTCTTTTACATTTCAGAATTAGAAGACAAGGAACAAGGCAAGTCTGAAATAGATGGAGTTGACTCAAGCAGTCTGTATATCCCTCTGCTTACTTACCCCTTCTTCTATCAGTATTTCCTCACACATTTTACCCAGAATACAGTCTTTTCTTTTTAATACCTTTATCCCATCATTTATTTCCCTTCCTGGTATCCATAATACCCATCTTTGACCTCTGGCTATTAAACCTACCATTATAGCACAACAAAAAACATGGAGTTTATAAAGCTTGTTGATTATTTTGATAGTGTGGCTCCACAGCCTAAATATTTTGCTTTTAAGCCTGACATATCCAGTCTGCAAGGGATTCATACAGCTGTAGAGATGTTCTTATGCCTGCTAGAAAATGAGAAATTTAGGTTCAGAATTTCCCCTTCTTCTTGCTGCCTCCGCAGGAGATAGTATTTCTCTAAGCTGATCCCCAGCTGCTTTATTGGACCCTTGAGTCCATTGCCAGATAATACATAACCCCAAACAGCCTGAAGTTTGCTGGAAGTTCCTGAAGGGTCTGGATGCAGGAATACTGCAACTCAGAAAAAGGCAGCTTTATACTTCCTCCCCTGGGCGTCCTTTTTGCTCTTTGGACATAATAGAGCATCCGGACTTCATATTTCACTTCTTTCTCTCTGCTTCCCTTTCTGGAATGCCAGTGTACATCAGGCCTCATGTCTAAAAATCTAGGTGAATTTGCTATAAAGTTAGATGTTGGTCTAATTGCTGCAGCCTGGATGTTTAATCTTTCTGCTGCTTCTCTGAAAAATCACAATGCCTGAACTGTCAAGCACTGGCAATGTTTCTCTAGGATCTTTTGTTCTTATATAATAATATTCATCTTAGTGGAGATGATTATGAAATGAAGAACCTTATTACTTTTCCTAAGATGGTTTTGCTTAGTTCCAATACGTCTCCAAATTTTCTGAACTTCAGGGTAGTAATTGTCATCAAAATAGATAATTCTGTTCTTATACAGTTCTTCATTGTTCTTCCCAGCTGCCTGAAAAAAATTATAGCTGAGTTTGATAATTCTGGAAACAAAAAACAACGTATCTTGAGGGCTTTTGTGCTTCTGCCCTTTAAGATCTTTACATAAGACTATCAAAATGCAAGGATTGTATAAGTGACAGAGACAACATTCCCACATTTTAGTTATTTTCTGTGTTTTTAGGAATGCCATAAATCCTGTCATTGCTTCTCCTTTGAGCTGTTTCCTAAATCACCACATTTTACTCTTCGGAGCCTGTTCTGTTTTACCAGGAAAAATGAGATGTGCGTTCCCTGCACAAGGTTAATCGATAAAATCTTTACAGTCTCTTCTCATCTGGCCAGCCTCACTTTAATTTCAGTAACAGTGCTGTCAACTCACTCAGAGAGGCAGTTTAAGCTTTCTGAAGCCTTTGTACTTCTTTTCCCCATTCTTTTTCTCTTTATTGCCAACTCTTTTGAATGTATTATCCAAGTTTCTGATAGCCAATTGTTTTCACAAAACCCAAGCTCTTCAAGTCATGTTACCTCGTGAAAATCTCAATTTTTAAGAGTATCTGTTAGCCCTCAAAGGTGTGGAAGATTACTTGGAAAACATGTTTTAATGTACAGGAAATACTGAAAAAACAGGGTACAAATATCTTCAAATGCATACTGTCCCTAAAAGTTCTAATTTTCTTCTTAATCTTGTGATTTTTGAGGCCTGATTCATGATTTTCAAATGCCTGAGACTGGCAGTGATATTTTTTCTCAAAAGCAGAGCAAATTTTATTTTTGGCCAGCTGAGTACCTCAGGACAGTTCTGGACAAGAGTCACTCTATGTCTCACCACTTAAGCCATTTTCCCCAGCAGTTGCTTAATACCATACTTCACCTTCCTTTCCAATGGAAAAGACTCTTACCAGTGTTCCAAGTCCTTTTACATCAATTTTTTCACCATCTAAGTGTTGGAATGGACACAGTGCGGCAGGCAACATTTAGTTTAAAGACATATTTTCCAATACCAGTCACATTTACACATGCATCTCTGCAGCTTATATACGCAGAGACATGTCAGAAGATTGGGTGATCAGACACAAGAGCAGAAATGAATGCTCAAGGACTGTGAGGATTTGGTTGTGCCAGACTATTTGGTGCTTGTGCCAAATACCTCACCACAGCCTGAGGTTTGATGGAACTGAATGTTTTGGAGAATTCTGTGAAAAGCTGTCAACATTACCCTTAAAATTAAAAAAAGTATGAAATGTTGTATTTAATTTTATGACTCTGAGAAAAGTAAGCTATTTATTCAGGATAAGCTTTATGACTGAAATAGATTTTTTTAATTGGCAATTTCACTGTACCTTATTTTTTCAGATCCATCTGTCTGATGGGAACAGGAGTTGAAATGATGCACAGAACTTAAGCAAGGTACCAGGGCTGTTCAAAATTTGTAACATTAATGTACTAAAATATCTACTATGTACTAAATGTACTAAAAATATCTACCCTTTTTCCAGTCCTCTCATTGTAATATTTCAGAACCTGAGATTTTATATTCATAGCATTCTAGTTTTTAATTAAGGGAATTAAATTATAGGCATGAAAAACAAGGAAACGAGAATAGTGAAAAACAGTTAAACATAATTCAAAGTGAATCTTCCTTCTATCATGGCCTAAAGATTACTGCATAGGCAACAAACTCAAAGTTTTCCAAATAAAAATTACCCTAGACAGTCCTGACAGGAAAGCTGGGAGCTGAGTTGTTAAACACTGAAAGTAGTGCAAACATGAAAGCACAAAAAGGCCTCTTGGGCAAGTCTGTAAAATATATTTGAAAATACAAACCTGAGGAGATCTGGGAATCACTGAAGAAATTTAAAAGCTAACTTAGGCTGGTTTATACTGTAAAATTGGGTGGGTCTACAGTTCTGGATAACATGAAGAAGGGTACAAGTACACAGGGCAGCTTCCACTGCAAAGAGCCACATATGGCTATCAAAGGGCCATCAAATGCAGGTAGTAAGAGCCACAATTGAAACAAGCAGGACATGGCAGCAGCCTGCAAACTCATGCAGCTCCTCGACTAGGAGCAAAACAAATTTTACATTCTGCAGCATCATACAACTACATTTTTATTAAAATTAATTGTTATTCCAATAGTTATAAATTCCATCTTTAAAATGAGGGTTTTTTCCCAAAATATTCCTTTTAGAGATATTTTAAATTAAAAAAACCCTCAAAGTGAAGACTCTTCTTTAAATAAAAAACAAATTTTAAGGAGATTAGAACTAGAATGTGTTTTAAAACCTACCAGTTTGGTGTGTTAAATAACAAATACATAATACAAGAATAGATCTTTTTCTGTTCCCAGTTGTCTAGAAGTAATGTCAAAAATCTTTCTAAACAGCAGGATTAAAATACTGCACATTACTTATTATGCTGCTAGCAGCTGTACTATCCTCTGCAAGCTTAGCTTTTCCAAATGATTAGAGGTACATATTACAAAATCATGGTTTGTTTACTTTTCTATCTAATACCTTTAATTTGCACTCTGAATGGAAGTGCTTTAGGTTCCAACTCAAATAATAGTAGGTTTTGAAGCTGTAGCCGCAAGGGCTTTAATCATGCGCTATATGGAACAAGTCCTAAATATTAAGGAGAATATGAGCTCCACAAGCTAAATAAAAGGCTGGGATCCAGCAAAACTTCTCTGCAAACACAAACTGAATCTCACTCTCTGTGTGATCTTGAGCAAGCTACTTGATCTTTTTGTGACTTGACAAGACAATTATTAAAACTTGGACTTCTCTGACTAACAGATGTTTCTGTACAGCAGCATAGAGAATACTAGAGTAAACACATTACTGAAAACATTCATGACAATAAAACGATGTGGAACCAAATTTCTTTCATTCCCTGTGATTTGCATCCTCATAATTCTTACTGCACTCACTGACAAAGCCACTTAAACCATGAGATCACTTGTTTTCCAACAAATTAAGTCCCAATACTTGCCAATCACTCTGCTTCAGAGGTCAAGGAAGATAAAGTCCTTCTCTTCCTTGCATAGATCCTTAAGACCATTAGAATTACATCTATTTGCAAGAAGTGCTCACAAAGCTAACAAGTTCCAAATGTTTCCTTTTCTTAAATGCATGTTTGTTTCAAATCACATGTTTTTAATCTGCACAAACTGCCCATTTCTTATGTATCTCGAGTATATGCTGTCCAAGAGATAGCATAACTAATACAAGTTAGAAAATACTTTTTTCTTGCTATCACACAAACTGTTGAGCTAGACAAAAAAACACTATCTTCTCGTGATCAAATTATGATGTCTGTAGTACCACATAGTAAAATACTAGTTGCAGAGAGTATCATTAGTAGAGCTGATTACTTAAAATAGGCCTAGCCATAATTAACACTGAATGCATCACGGTAAAATGTTTCAATGCTTTGGAGTCACAACCACATTTACCTAATCAGTGTAGGTTCATTGCATGCTATCCCAAGGTGATCATTCAAAGGTTAAGTTCTTATTCAAAGCTCATCTTAAATTCTAGATGTATTTAAGAGAGGAAGGGAAATGCTTCTGAGGGTGGGACATCCCACCCTCGACCAGCTGAATAAAGTCACCTGTCTCAGTGTAGAGACAGTCTAGACAAAATTCCGAGTTGAGTTATCAGGTTGAACACCTAAATTCAGGTGAGAAAAATGCCAGCCAAATGTGGGACAGTCTTCTTAATGATGCCAGGCAAAGAATGTAAAATTAACCAAGGTCAATAAGTCTGTTAGATAGCAAAATACTTCTAGGTCTCAATTTCTTTTATGTGTAATGCTTGGTCATTCTTCCTTGGGAGGAAGACCTTTGAAGCATCTTAAAACTATTTGGTTTTTGTATTTTTTAAATTTATATTCAGATGAATCAACATATATTTATGTAAATAGAGAAATAATATGCTTCAACATGTGTTCAATGGTTCTACTGTAAAAAGAGCAGTGTTGAAAGAGATAATGCATAAAACAGAGAAGGGAAAACATTAAAATTCAGACACACAAGAAGCACCATTCCATAATTAGTATGACCTCTGATAGATTCAGATTATTGCTAATGTAAAAGAAAAACCCATTAGATGTTGCAGACTCAAGATGTTTCCATGAAACTTGCTCTTCCAGGAGATATCATTATAGATTTTGGGCATTATTTTATTTTCATAGCATTGATAAGCTTTTATCACAGGGCAATTAAAATACAAGTGTTTAAAGAGTGGGTTGGAGAGTTTTGAGGGGATCTTTTTTGCTTTGCTTAACATGAAAACACCCAATAAAAATTATTACTTCCACTTAGGGTTATTATATGTGAATCCATATTTTGCCAAGGATACAACCTTGTTAAACAACCTTTCTAAGATTGTTTAACAGTTAGGGTTTGAAAAATAAATTCATGTATATATTATATACCTAGACATAGATATATGTCTAGGTATATAATAATATAGGGATTAACCTCTCTCTGGTGTCTCAGACTGATTCCAGAAGGTCATCCAACAACAGCAATGATGTTATATGTTATGTGTCATATCACAGCAAGAACCTATTTCATACCAAAAGGAATAATTTTGGCAAGGAAACTAAAGAGATTCTTAGGTCATGTCAGCTGATGCTTACATGCTGTAGTGGTATCCATTCTTCCAACAAATTAATGGGGATTAGAACTAGCTGCAGAGCTGGGAAGATAAAAGGGTAATTTAAAAGAATTTGTGAGCAACATTGATGGAATTATGCTTCCAATTTGAGTCTGGTATGAACTCTTATGAGGTCTCTTATGAGACAAGTGGAAATTTCTTTTCTTTGCCAATTGTATCAAAATAGCTCCAGAAATTTGCACTTAACTCTAGATGCAATGTAATGAGTTTTCTCTCCATTCTTATCTAATTCTTAGAGACATTGAAAATCTAACAATGCTAAGTGCTTGAAAGATGTCTTCACAAGACAGTTTCCAGCACATAACATTGTCAAGGCTCTCACCCATTTCCATGCAGTGAATGAAATACTGACATATAAAGATATTAATCCAAGAAGCATTTTTTCACTTCTAGGTTAAAAGAGCCTCACAACAAAACCCTGCTGTATGTCAGTATCACACAGGCAGTTGTCATTGCAACTGGCTCTGTCTAGCTTTCTTTACTGTGATCAGAGCTTGATATGAAACCTGAAGCCTTTTACCATACCTCTCGAGAAAAGAAAAGAAAAAAGACAAAACAGCCAAAAACCTGACTTATGTTTCCCAAAGCTGTAAATGCAAAGTGATGCTAGTTAGCAGGTTTCTAATGCGTATATCAGTAATTAATCAGTTTCTTCTGGGACAAAACAAATCTGCAAACATCAGTTATACTGTTGACCAGGGGAAGAGTTAGGTTTTGAGGGATTTTTCTTAGACAGTAAGAGTAGAAACCCATATGGACTCTTCCTATGGATTGGCTTCACCTTCCTCTACATGGAAGTAAAACATAAGTTCTTTCCCGTGCAGAGAAGTCCCAACTTAAATGTAACATTTTTTTCCTTTGAGAGCCCCACTGCAAGACAACTTCATCAAGTCTCCTCCACTGTCACCTCCTGGCCCTGGCAAAGCAGGCACCCCAGGTCTGCAGGAGGAGGATGAACAACAGCAAAGCTCACAGCAAATTTGGGGGTGACGTGCATCCCCTCTTTCACTCCCCTTTTTGAGTAGAACCTGGCACACCTGGAAGCTCCCACAATTTCCCTGCGCACTCAGTGTCCCCCACCCCATCCCTTAGCAATCTCTTTCCCAGCCTTTATGCCATGCCATGTCATTTCATCTTTCATCAGTCCTCTTCCTGGTTTAATTCCTCTGTTTCCTTCTTCTTGGCCCCTCCCAATTGGTCAAGACTTCGTTAGGACTGAACATTTGTCCTAAAAGGAAAAGGACAAAATAACCACAATCTAGTGGTTACAGATGCTCTCCTACCTTTCAGTCTGAATGTATCTATATCATTTTGCAGCCCTGTGCCTTCCTTCCAGAGTTAGGTAAGACTGAGTAGATCCCAACTTTTTTGTTTATTCTTATTGCCCTAACCCACAAAATACATCTATGAACTATTTACATCCCTTATCAATCTTCATCAATCAGGTTAAATATAAATTATTTTTAGTCTGCCTTCCTGAAGCAGGCTTCGTCTTCCACCCTTCTCTGCACCTGTTTCAATTTGAATATTTTTTGTGTTTTTTAACACAAGCAGATAAAATTGTATGAGAATTCAGCTAAGGTCATATTGGCACCACACAAAAAAATTCCTCTTTTGTTTAATGCTTCTGCTAGCAATATTCCACTTGAGATTTATATTTACTTTTTTCCCAGCTGTGCCACATCCTTGGCTCAGTCAGAAACTTTTGTCTTTCCCTGCTTTCAACTGCAGCTTCCTGCTTCACATAAAATTTAAGAGAAGCTATGGCAATGAATTGAAATGTGTTTAATAATGTCTTGCTTCACTTAATTTAGTCACAATGAAGATTAAATGTTATTTATAGTGCTATTTTACTTGTTTAGATTAGAAGAATTTCTTATTCTTGAAATTCCAATAACTCAAAAATTATACCAACAATTATAAACCAAAGGCAGGGTGAAGAGCAGGCATCTGTGCTGGTCTGGGACTGCAGTTCCAGAAGCTTCAGCTTTGCTACTGTCAGCTTCAAAGCCTGACTACAGTTTCAAAGATGTCATCATCTTGCTGTAAAAATTAAGGCTATTTTAAGAGGTTCCTCAGCTGTTTATAGGGATTCAGCTCTCAGCACAGTCAACTCAAGAGGTGGGGGCACATATTTGAGGACATCTCTGGGCTTCTCAGACGTGCATTGGACTTTCCTCAGTGCATGTTCAGTATCCTGTAGAGCCTGAGACTTATCATGGAAATTAGCAATGAGTTGAGCACCAAAAGCCACAATCATGCTAAACTAACTCTGGTTGAAACATGAGGTTCTTTGCTTTTTCATATTCCTTGAAAAGGTCATGGCAAAATGACAGATTTACAGATCACATAATCTTTCTCCAGCTGTTGCTGAAGCTGTGTCTCCTCCCATGCTGGATGTGCCCAGTCAAGCCAGCATTGTTGCTGTGAAGCATTAGTAGATCAACAAGCCCAGGAATCAAGGCCTTTCATAGATTATGATGCCAGAGAGATTATCCTTTGTAACAGATATAATTCCTCAATCTAAATATCTCGCAGCTGAAGTAGCTTTATCAGTGCTGTTAAACTTTTCCAGAAAATGCAAAACTTGCTGTATTATTTTACTGGCAAAGTATTTTTACTTTGCTGATTGCTGGAGTGTGTGCACATTAGGAAGCTGGCCTTCCAGGCCACGCTCTCTATTTTTTTTTTTTTTTCCCTTCAATGATTTGTCATTGGATAAAACAAAAGAGCCCTGGGGGCATGATCTGAAATCCCAATTCTGCCCTTGGCCCAAGCAGAGTAGAAGACTAGTCAGGCTCCCTTCTACCTCCTGCTGTCCCCCTCCTATTTCTCAGCTGAGTGTCTTTAGAACTACTCCATCATGCAAGAGGCAGATGGCAGCATGTCAGATGAGGAAAGTTGCTTCCCTGACCAGATACAGTACCAGAATGCCTAGAATTTGAACATTAGGACAGTGTTAAGTGAGAAATAAACTCCTCTCTTGAATGAGTGAGAAATAGATTCAAGACTAGATATGAGTGACTTAAATGAAATTCTTCAGGCTGTCTGGGTTGGTGTCCAATAAATCTGCTTTCCTGTGGAGCTGCCACATAAAAAAGTAGGTAGATTGGATGACCACTTGGCCTGTTCCTGAATATTTCTGCCTTTTATCACTCCGCTGCAAGGGTTAATATGATAGGGGCTGTAATGAACTGGCCAGCTCCTGACATGAACAGAATCTGATTGATTATATGCATAGTACACTAACTCTCTGCAGATGATAATGGCCATTCATGTATCATGCATTCAGCAATCACCAACATCTTTAATACAGATGTAAACCTTTGTATTGATGCCAGTTATGCTACAATGAAGAGAGAAAGAATGTCAGAGAACATTCATTTTATTTCAAAGGGTCACTCCCAGCAGTGCAGCATGCCATTTTGTGCTGCCGTTGTTTCTCAGAAACATAATTCCCAGGAATGTACTGTTCCTAGTTTCAGAAGTAAGGACACAATTAAACAGAGAAATACTGCAAACAGATAAAATCCATTGCAGCACAGCTCTCATCCTTTATGCAACAGCATGACAATGCAATGGCATTTGTGACAAGATGTCAAAGGGGAGAGGGTGACCACTGTTCCCTGCTGGACCATTTAGGATGAGCTGGACACTAAATAAATTCCAGTAGGTTTTTCTTACTTTCAGTTCACAAGAGTATTTGCAAGTACAATGTCACGGCATTTTCAGAATAACCTCAGATCCTCCTGGAATCAATGAGAGACAGAGGCAGATATCCCAAAACAAATCTGCAGAAGAATAACTCAAGGAGAAACTTGTGCAGGGAATGGAAATGAGGTGCAAATGGAAAAGAGGATAGTATGCAAAAGAAACAAGAAACATTTAAGAGCAAAAGAAAGGAAAGAAAGGTGAGATACCTACATTTCCTAGTTTTCAGTATGGCAATATCACATAAAAACTTGCATGACAGACTAGACAGGCAAGGAACAGACAGCAGGAAAACATGGGATGGGTCATAACAGAAACCTGAAATTGCCAGGACAACTAACCTGAGCTGAAAAGAAAGGTGAGATAAATAATAATTTCAAAGGATATGTTTCTTTGCAATTTAAGCCGAGATGAGTCCTCCTAGGTGCAACTACTACATCATACTGCTAAATCCTAGCCTTGTGTTGAACACATGCAGGGCTGGAGATGGTGCCCCCGGACCCTGCCCTTGGGTAGGTGTCACCCTGTTTTGCTTTACACTCAGCTCTTTTCTCTCCTGTGCAAGCACAAGCACTGAGGCAGCAATGCACCAAAGAGCTCACCTGGATGAGAAGTAAGAAGGAAAACACAGCTATTCCTCACCTGCATCAGTTTTCCGATCAAATTCAGTAGGAGCTGTTGCAAATGGTTCTGTCAGCATAACACAAGAGTCAGCAGACAGAGACTGGCATGAAGAATGAGTGTTCATGGAATGGGGCATGGACACATGCAATGAATTACACCCTTGACATTTGCTGCTTCTGCTTCATATCTGAAAGAGGGCTTGTATGCCTGAAATCTTGTCTGTGTTATTTTATCAGTTAGTCTAGTAAACACAATAACAGAGAAGGGTCAGAATTAAGATTTAGAGCAAAACCAGCTCTAGTTTGTAACTAAAATAGTTGCTCCCTTGAATAATTAGATTCACAAAGTTAGCTCTGCTTTGCCTGCATGGTTCAGTACACTGTAAGCCAAGTTTTGCAGCAGTTGGAATTATATCACAGTAATGGGATTGGTCAGAAAACAAATTATAAAATAGAGTAGCTTAAAGGTCAAAGTCCCAAAGAGTTAAGTATTCTTTGAGGAATATTTCCATTCCCTAATGTAGATGGGTGTAACTCTCAAGCTTGAAGTCATTGATAGGAGTGGCTGATTGCATCAGGTGCATAAATATGGCTCCTGAGAGGCCAAAATATCCCTCAACACCAAATTAGATAAATAGGAGATTTGTTTTCTCTTTAACTCTCCAAGTCATACTTCTTGTTTACTTCTTCTTCCTCTCTACCCTCCAGCAAATGTGTAAGTCACTTTTCATGCCAAAATGTCCAACAGGGTTGCTTCTCCTTTCAAGACAAGCTTAACCTATCTGATGTGCCATACCAAAAACATGACAGATATTCAGCAAATCTACATTTACCCACACTGTATTTAGGCAATATTTTGATAGAGGTCATTTAACACTGGGACAAATGAGATGGTGTTAGGTGTCTGTACTATATGAAGGAGGGGAAAATATTTACCACAATTATTTTTGTATGTATGTAATTCTGAGAGACCTATGTATTCTGGTACTTAAGGGTTGTATGTCCAGAAGAAAAAACAGTCACCAATTCAGTTTATTCAGTGGTTCTTGCTGTATTAAGACACTAAGAAAAAAAGAGAAGCAAAAATATCTTCCATGTGCTGGAAAAGAACAGTCTAGGACACCAGAGAGACAAAGGAATGCAAGTCCACTTAATGTATAATCAATTCACCTCACTTTATAATGGGAATTAATCTCACTTCCTCTCATGCAATAAAAAGTATGCAAACAGAAAAGTGTACCTGATGAAAGTATATAAGAAATGTCAAATATTCCACAGATGCAAGCCAGGAGCTCAATTTAATTGGCAAAGTACAATCAAGAGAGAAAATAGATCTAAGAACTTACTGTACTTCTCTTTTTTATAGCTAATTCCCATGTATGTTAATGTCCTGCAAAAATTATTTGGCCTCAACACATCACAAAAAAATCAGAATTAACTATTTCATGCTGAAGGTGTAATTTTAGGAGACTATGGTTCAGCATTTCAACCACTCAGCAAAAGCATTTAACATCAATTAATATGTCTGAAATTTTCTGGGGGAGATTACTGAAACTAGGATCTGTCACTTTGTTTGTTTGTTTGATTTGTTTGTTTCAACAATGGGGATTTCAGACCTCTGCGTTTCCTCCCCAGGAAAGTGTCCCATTTCTGGCATGGATTCAGCCACCTGTAGGTCTGCCCAGAAGCTCACTCTTCCACTCAAGCAGAGATATATAGAACCTTCCTACAGCACAAATTCACCCAGAAATAGCTGAACATGGCCACCAGAAACACAAATAGCTCCTATATATAACAGTGTTGGTGAATTTATCTTTTTCTCCTCCAGAATGAGTCAAACAGAAACTGATGTCAATACCGCCCCTGAAGATGATGATCAAATCATAGGATCACAGAATAATTTGGGTAAGAAGGGATGATAAAAATTCATCTAGTCCCTGCTTTGTGCAGGAACACCCTCCTCTAGATAGTTTGCTCAAATCCTCATCCAACCTGGCCTTGCATACTGTCAGGGATGGGGCATCCACAACTTCTCTGTGCAATCTGTTCCAGTGCCTCACCTCTCTCATAGTAAAAGAATTTCTTCCTAATATCTAATCTAAACCTACCCTCTTTCAGCTTAAAGCCATTGTCCCTTGTTACTACAAGCCCTTGTAGAAAGTCCCTCTCCAGCTTTCTTGTCACTCCTTTTACAAACCAGAAGGTGCTAGAAGGTCTCCCCTGAGCTTCTCTTCTCCAGGCTGAACAACCTCAATTCTCTCAGCCTATTTTTCATAGGAGAGATGCTCCAGCCCTCTGATCATCTTTATGGTCCTCCCCTGGACTTGCTCCAGCAGGTCCACATCCTTCTGATGCTGGGGTCCCAGAGATGGATGCAGCACTCTGGGTGGGGTCTCACAAGAGCAGAGCAGAGGGGCAGAATCACCTCCCTCAATCTGCTGGTCACACTCCCTTTGAGTCAGCCCAGGACATGGTTGGCTGTCTGGGCTGTGAGGGCACATTGTGGATCATGTTGAGCATCATATGACTAAGATAATCTATCACTCCCAAAGTCTTCTCCTCAGGGCTGCTCTTAATTCATTCTCCACCCAGTCTGTGGGTGGAGATTGCTCTGGATTGCCCCGGCCCAGGGCCAGGACCTTGCACTTGGCTCAGTTGAACTTCATGATGTTCACTCAGACCCACCTCTGAAGCCTGTCCAGGTCCCTCTGGATAACATCCCTTCCCTCCAGCGTGTTGACTGCTCCTTGCAGCTGGTGTCATCAGCAAACCTGCTGAGGGTGCACTCAGTACCACTGTCCCTGTCACTGACAAAGATGTTAAACAGCCTCCATCCCAACACCAGTGCTTGAGGGATGTCCCACTCTTTGAGCATGACCATCTAGCCAATTCTTTATCCACTGAGTGGTTCATCCATAACATCATGTTTCTCCAGTTTAGAAACACAGATCTTGTAGGATGAACAACTAAAATAGGGAAAGATTTTTGTATCCTTAGTTCTCTACTTGTCTTGATTTTGAGTGAGTAGTTGAGATGCAGAAATCCAGAACAACTTCAAAATAAGATGTAAACACCTTCAGGGCTTAGGATTCCAGCCAGCAGCAGATTTCCTTGCAGGTCACAGTTATTTTTAGTGTCAATCCTGCTGTCCCCAAAACATTGAGTGGCTGAGGTCTCTAAAATTATAGTGCTTGTTACAGAAGTTCTCCTGCTCTGTCATATCTCAGAAGAGGTATTGGAGAGGTCTCTTGCCTACTGCAGAATTTGTTGAGCGTCTCTTGCAGATCATTTTCAGAGCTACGTGCCAAAACTGCAAGTCCAAATAGAGCCTATGAGCACCACTATGATATCCTACTATAACAGTCATCCTCATCACCACGACTTTCTTGGCTAAACAGAAGGAAGAAGTACCCACAAACAAATGGGACATACAAGAAAATCTAGGACTAATCTCTGAAACTGCAGGATGTTCTTCTTCTTGATGTCCCCAAATTACTTCAGGCTCCCCTGAAGCCCTTCAAAATTAATTTCTGGCAACCACTGGGAAATACCACAGGATGAACTACCTGACCAGCTCAACACCTACCTAACACATGAACTTTCTTCAGATCCACAAACCAGGCAACCTGTTAATCTCTCCTGAGACACTCAATCCAGCAAGTGCTTGAAGGAACATGCAAAAGGCAGTGGAGGCTGCCATAGTTTTCCAAAACAGCTCAGTTTAACCAACACTGGATTTGCTCCCTCTCTTGCTGCCAGCTATGGAGACCTACCCTTCCCTTTCACCAGCTCTTGCATTAATTTGACCCCTTGGAAAGTGAATTTAGCTCACTAAACTGGCAGAAATCTAACCCAACAAAACAAAACAAATCAAGAAAAAGTGAATACTTTTCACCACTTTAGTGAGCTAATGGATCAGACACATCCCAGGGATGACAGAAGGGAGACAAATGGAGTGTGTGTCCAGGAACAGGCCTGGCCCTTTCACCAGCAGCAAATTCGTGGGCTGAATCAGCTGCCTCATGAAGCCTCACCCACAGGAGAGGATAAAGCCTGTTGTAGAGGCCAGATACTCTGAAGAGGACTGGGAGAGATAGAATGAGACCTTTCTAGTCCAGCTGCAGTGCTGGAGGGCCCAAGCTGCTAGAAAATCAGGGCCAGGTAAGTCTTCTCAGAGGAGAGTTGTGACACCTTCTGGCTTGAAGTTTGATCACCCACCAGCTCCAAATGGAAGGAGAGGCAGGAAGGGCAAGGGAGGCTGTCAAAGCCTGTCAGCCCCTGGAACAGGGGTACTGCTGGACTGGTCATGCCTTTGAAAGGGTAGTGCTACATTTAGCTGTGAGCACAAAAAATGATGTGTCTTCCAATAAGAAAATTAAGGACCAATCACAACAAAGTTTACCACAGTGACTGAGGACATAAAGGCTGAGCTGAAATAAAAGCTGATCTAACACAACAAAACTGGACCACATGCAACATTTTCTGGTTAGTATATACAATTGAGAAACATCAGAGAGCAAGAAGTCTGGGTTGACAAAGCAAGTAAATAATTTGTCAAAGAGAAGAACCTGCCCCGTGTTATATCCATGTATGGATATAATTGACCACATTTCATCTTAGGAGAAAAGAAAAGTTGTGGCCAACTTCAAAGGGAACTGAACAAAAGTATTCTAATGATTAATGAATTAGCATCGTTGAAGTAAACGAGCTATTCTGAATGCCTGCCCAGAGGCAGTAATGGGAAAGTTTCCAGAACTATTGTCATTTTTCCTGGAACTCATTGACTTTAAGGACTCCACAGCTGCAAGAATTGTGTGAGCATTTCAAGACTGTCATTTTCACCACCGATTTTCTGAAAAATTCTTCCTGAACTGATTTTTATTGGTTTCAGCTGGGGAATCCATTGCACCCAGCCAGGAAATGCCATATGCCTCCTAAGCTACTGCTCTATTCTTCTTGCACTGATGCTATCAGAGACTCAAATTCACTGCAGGGAGAATGCTGGGGGCCAAATTTGCCCTCTGATGTATGCACACAGCTCCCATAGAGCTAATGCAGAATTTTTTCGCCTTTGATGCCTCTTATAAAGAAGCCTGGAAGTATTGCATTAGAACAGGGAGTTCACACTATTGGTGGTCCCCATTGTCATTAACACAGTTAGTGGCGTTCCAGTGAAAAACACAGAACAACTCTTTTGTTTGTTTGTTTTATAAGCAGATCTTCCAGGGTGGGATCTGGCTTGCTCAAATCCTGCCAAAGATGAAACTTCAGCCTCTAAAATCCACGTAAACCAAGAGTGATCCATTCTGCCTTCTTTTGAGAACTGTCTAACCTTTTAGGCACTCAAATAAATCAGGCACTCTCCTCCTCTGCCTGAAAACTCTACGGGCAACTAATTCACAGCTCCATGCCCAGCAAGGCCAACTGAGCACACTCCCAAAAGGAATTAGGGAGGGTATCTCACTCCTGTTCCCACTCTTACTCTCAGCCACACCAAGCCACCCCTTCTGTTGTGCTAACTGTGATGCTCATGGGACCCTTGCTGCGGCAGTTTAACTCACTGCACAGCAGAAGATCATCCACTTCTTTGCAGGGCTTGTTTTCTGCTACTACAGTGAGTTGGATCAGCTCCCAGAGGGTCTCAGTCCCACAGACAGCCCTATGTGGTTGCACATGCAGACAGGAAGTGTGAAAGAGACCACTCTGACAACATTTTTGGCTCATGAAACTGGTTGCTCCATTGCCAGTTCATGTTCAGAAGGTCCATTTCTGGGGAGAGAGGAGCTCTAAGTCATCTGCTGCAACTTGCAAGCAGGAAACTACCCCAGATCTACCCCTACCCTCAGCAAAATCTACATAACTAAGTAAGGCCAAGACTACAGCTACTGTGAATCACTGACTCTTGAAAAAACCTATATCAGGCAAACTTGTTCAGTTGACTTGGCTTTTCTTTGA